>NW_026705304.1:747500-825063 GCF_029867415.1 Vicia villosa | reverse complement strand
CCTCAAGATGAAAGATTACGACGAACCACTACCAGACGAAGGACCTGAGATAGGATCCCAGTGGGGCTTAATCTTTGACGGAGCTGTCAATGCTTATGGACAAGGAATTGGGGCAATCATTGTTACACCTCAGGGTACCCATATTCCATTTACTGCCAGATTAACTTTCAAGTGCACAAACAATGAGGCCGAATATGAAGCTTGCATCATGGGTCTCGAAGAAGCCATGGATCTAAGAATCAAACACTTGGATGTATACGGAGATTCTGCTTTGGTCATCAATCAAATCAAAGGAGAATGGGAAACACGCCAACCAGGTCTAATTCCTTACAAAGACTACGCAAGAAGATTGTTACCATTCTTCGACAGGGTAGATTTTCATCACATTCCTCGTGAAGAAAACAACTTGGCTGATGCATTAGCCACACTCTCTTCCATGATTAGGATAAATCATTGGAATGACATTCCTCGGATCGATGTTATGCGCCTGGATAGGCCCGCTCATGTTTTCACAGTAGAAGCAATCATCGACGACAAACCGTGGTATCACGACATCAAGAACTTTCTTCAAAAGCAAGAGTACCCTCTTGGGGCGTCAAAGAAAGATAGAAAGACTTTGAGAAAGTTAGCTTGTAGATTCTTCCTGAATGAAGATGTTCTGTACAAGAGAAACTTCGACATGGTTCTGCTCAGATGCGTTGACAGAAAAGAAGCAGAAGTACTCATGAGAGAAATACATGAAGGTTCCTTTGGTACTCACACCAATGGACATACCATGACAAGGAAAATACTGAGAGCAGGATATTATTGGCTGACGATGGAGTCAGATTGCTACCAGTACGCAAAGAGGTGTCACAAATGCCAGATCTACGCCGATAGAATTCATGTGCCACCATCTCTTCTCAACATACTCTCTTCCCCTTGGCCTTTCTCCATGTGGGGAATCGACATGATTGGAATGATCGAACCAAAAGCGTCCAACGGACATCGCTTCATCTTGGTAGCCATAGACTATTTCACCAAATGGGTTGAAGCAGCTTCATATGCAAACGTTACAAGACAAGTTGTCGTCAGGTTTATCAAGAATCACATCATCTGTCGCTACGGCATTCCTAGCAAGATAATCACTGACAATGGGTCAAATTTGAATAACAAAATGATGAAGGAGCTTTGTGAAGAATTCAAGATCGAACATCACAACTCATCTCCTTACAGACCAAAGATGAATGGAGCTGTAGAAGCAGCTAACAAAAACATCAAGAAAATCATTCAGAAGATGGTCATCACTTACAAAGATTGGCATGAAATGCTCCTGTATGCTCTTCATGGTTACCGTACATCAGTACGTACTTCGACTGGAGCAACTCCTTTCTCCCTTGTATATGGCATGGAGGCAGTCCTACCTATAGAGGTTGAGATTCCATCAATGAGGGTCTTGATGGAAGCAAAATTAACAGAAGCCGAGTGGTGTCAAAGCAGATTCGATGAATTGAACTTAATCGAAGAAAAGCGCATGACAGCTTTATGCCACGGACAGCTATATCAACAAAGAATGAAGAAAGCTTTCGACAAAAAGGTTCGACCTCGCGCAATCAAAGAAGGCAACCTTGTACTCAAAAAGATTCAATCTTTTCTCACAGATTCGAGAGGGAAATGGACTCCCAATTATGACGGCCCCTACGTGGTCAAGAGAGCTTTCTCAGGAGGAGCCTTAATACTCACGACTATGGATGGAGAAGAATTCACCCGTCCTGTGAACGTCGACGCAGTCAAGAAATACTTCGCCTAAATAAACAAAAGAACAGCTCGCTAAGTTGAAAACTCGCAAAGAGCGGCTTAGGCAAAAAAGAGCGTCTCGGTGAATCGAAAACCCGAAAGGGCGATTCAGGCAAAAATTAGAGACATAAAAAAAATATATTAATCAATCCCGGTAAACTTAAAACCCGAAAGGGGTAGTTTACGCAAAAGTTAGGGATATATGGCAAGTAACTGTGTTCAGGACAAACTTGATCATTCAAAATCCATAGCGGAGTGTTCATCAGCAGTAGGTCATCTTCTACGAAGCACGAATACAGCGCAACTTGGAGTGGAAGGGAAAGATAACGGTCGTCACGTTTCATCGTAGCCCTTTTCCCGAAAATTACCAATTTCCAACTTTGTAAATACTCCATGGAATCAAGCATTTGGCTGATTACCATTCCATATATAATAATTTGAGCCTTGTGCTTTTCCTTTGCAATCTAGTCTTATTCAGTTTCTTGGAATGCATTTTAAGTTTAAACAGTCAATTTCTTGAAACAAATGTTTTCATAAAATAAAATGAATTTACTTGCAAAAATAAAGGTGAAATTTCTTTCTAAGGTTCACAAACAATAGGAAGAATGCAAATAGTTGCTCCGAGAACGGTTGAGACTCCGGGAACCAAGATTTCCCCATGAGGTCGCTTTGCGAACATCTCCCGATGACGGATCTTCACTTCAATTCATATCACTTACTTCGGACAGCGGACAACTGATAACCAGATATTCCCAACAGAGTTCGAACTACAAAAGGAGGGCATCTTCTGATCAACAAGAATTCAAGTCGTATCTTAGGATTTTACATCCGCGACAATTCTATTCACATTCACTTTACATTTTATCATTGTCATAATATTCATGCATACATTACATCATAACTGCATAGTCAAATCAGGCTTTGATCCTGTGAATGCCTGAGTCATTGAGGCATAAACTCAAGTTTCCCAATGCAAGTTCCGGAGAAACTTTTTCCTTCGAAACAACAGTTCATACACAAGGATCTCACCAAGCAAGTCAACAGATGGTAGTCTCCCTCAAAGAGATAGTTTGTTCACTTTTGGAATTCCTCAGCCGAGAATCTCCTGCAAAGCGACATTCGACAGTTTTCTTCAGATAAGATAGTCTGCTTCACATTTTGGAATTCCCTACAGGTTTGGTATTTCCCCAGCAGGGTCAAGAGGTGCCACTTCTTGTCAAAGAAAAATTCAGAATCTCCCGGCGGATCGACAAATGATTCCCCAGCGGAGTCAGTGAATGGTAGTCTTCATCTAGGAAGATAGTTCACGATCCCCAGCGGAGTCGGTGAATGATAGTCTTCGTCCAGAAGATAGTCCAGATTCCCCAACAGAGTCAGCAAATGGCAGTCTCTTTCAGCAGAAGACAGTTTGCTCACTTTCTATCACAACAAAGTCAGCAAATGGCAGTCTCTTTCAGCAGAAGACAGTTTGCTCACTTTCTATCATAACAGAGTCAGCAAATGGCAGTCTCTTTCAGCAGAAGACAGTTTGCTCACTTTCTATCACGACAAGGTCAACAAATGGCAGTCTCTCCCGGCAGAAGACAGTTTGTTCCCCTAGCAATTGGCAAATGGCAGTCTTTTCCCAAGAAAAGACAGTTTGTCTGTTAAATACTCAAGAGATCGACAAATGGCAGTTTCTTCGAACAGTTTGTCTGTTTCAGGGATGTTTAATTCCCCACAGAGTCGATGAATGGCAGTTTTCCTCTTAGGAAAACAGTTCGTTGACTCCCCAGGCATCAGTCGACGAATGGCAGTTTTCACCCCGAAAACAGTTCGTCCGCCTTCAAACAAAGTCATTAGCCCCTCAAAAGAGCGCGGGCCCATATGACAATCTTTTAAAGACGTCAAGTCAAAAGGAAAGATGGTGAAGTTTCTCTACTACCGTCAAATGGCATCTCATCTCCAAGTGCTGATGAGAAGTTTGACGAGGAAACAAACCTTTGAAGTTTCTCTACTACCGTCAAATGGCGTCTCATCTCCAAGTGCTGATGAGAAGTTTGACGAGGAAACAAACCTTTGAAGTTTCTTTACAGCCGTCAAATGGCATCTTATCCCCAAGCGATGGTAAGAAGTTTGACGAGGAAACAAACCTTTGAAGTTACTTTACAGCCGTCAAATGGCATCTTACCTCCAAGCGCTGGTAAGAAGTTTGATGAGGAAACAGACCTTTGGGGATTTTCTCTTTATCTGAGATATTGTCCAAACACAACTAAGACCAGTTTCGAGATTTGGACATCCGAAACAAAGGGGAGGTTGTTTACCTTTTTCTAAGTATCAACACTTAGTTAAAGAGAATGGATTGCGCATCCTACATTGCCATCCATTCGCCAGAATCCACATCAAGTATTTCTGCAGGAGTTTGTCTCCTCATCCCCCGCCAAGTGCGACAACGGGATCAAAAGTCATGCAAAGATTTTATCAATTACAACATCTCAGGAGCGCCCAAAATTCGGGCATTCCTCGATATTTAAGTCTCTTTTACGCCGGAGAGATCGAGATATCAATCTCTCTCCCTCCAGATAAAAGAAACTTAAATAGGGGCATCTGTCATACCTTAATTTTTGACCCCCCTGAGATGGCATATCTTCAGGATTTTTCATCAGGTCAAGACAAGTTCCCAGAGCAGTTACTTCTCCATCTGGTATCTAATCGAGGATGCTCAAAGACAAGAAAGCTCAGGCAAAGGATCAATCAATACAAGGATTAGTCCCTAATACAATCATGGGGCTCAAAGACTTCATTTTTCTCATCTATGATTGATTAGACATCCAGTCATCTGAGTACAGGTTTACTCAGGTCACCAGACTAGGGTTTTTGAGCCTATCAAGGACTGAAATCAGGGATCACATTTGGGAAACCCTAAAAAACCTCAGAGGATCATTCAAAGACATCAATCATCTTCAAATATCTCATATTACAAGATCCACTGGACATCACACTTCAATTCAAAGTCTACAGTCATTATTTTCACATGGTCGACAAATTAGGGTTTTGACCTAATTCACCAAGATAGTGGACTTTTAATCAGGGCATGAATCCAAAACTCAAGACATGATTCAAAAATCTCTACTACCTCAATATAATCCATTTACATCATTCATTTGAGGAGAAGATCTTGTTTCTACACAAAAGCCCAAAAATTCACTTTGTCAGGGAAAAGTCAACTGTGAAGGATCATCATTGACTTTTAAGGTTTTTGGTCAAATAATGATTTTCAAAGATCAATATCATCAATATATGGATGTCAAAGTCATTTGACCAAAGAAATTCAAAGAAATTCATCAAGGAACAAAAAGTCGGGAATTAGGGTTTTTGAAGGCATGGTGAGAACTCAAAATTTCACCTACACAACTCAAAAAACTTCCAACATGAAAGTTGTAGATCTTGCAAAATAAAACAACATCTTACAAGGGAACTTTTTTCAAAAGATCAACCATTTATGAAGTTTTGGAAATTTTGAAGTTTAGGTCATAAACACTTAGAAATTTTTCTAAGTGTTTTAACCTAGTTTTCATCCAACTTTGGGCTCATTTTTCACAAATTTCCCAAATGATTCTGAAGAAGACATAAACTAATGATTTGAAGTAGATGTTTAGGGATTTCCAAATTGTGTTCAACCTTCTCCAAATTCAATTTGAGCTAGGAGTTATGCTTGTTCAAAGTTGGCCTCATGAAGTAAAATTATAGGTCATGTGCAAATTGGAACTTTGCAATTTTGTGCATTTTGCTTCATGAATGGATGCTACACGACCCATAACATGTCTGAAACAATACCATGCATTCATTTTCACCATGGCATGAAGATTGAAGAAGAATCCCAAAAGCAAGAACATGTGATTATGTAATCATTACTTTTGAGAATTTATGATAAGCAATGATTCACCAATTGGAATCTTCTCCTAAGCCAATAGAAACTTGCTACATATCAGAAATGTTCCCTAAGATCCTGCAAGATCAATGGTTGGGAGAGCTGGCTCGAAAATGCATCATTGCATTTTGGAGATTCCTTGAATTTCTTCATGGCTAAGAAACCAAAACTCTCCCATTAAGCAAGCTCACACTCTCACTCAGTACTGAACCAATTGCCTATAAATAGAGGCCTCATTCTCATTCAAAAAACACACCAAAGCAACTATATTCCTTGCTTTCTCTTTCTCTTCTCATGTTCATTGTTTTTCAAAGTTCTTTGGCAAGAAGAATCGATTTCTTCAAACCAGAGCTCATCTTTGAGAAGTGAACATTCTAACATCTCAAGGGAGGTCATTTGAGGTGATCCAAGCACCTGGATCACTTCTGTAAGTGGAGGAACATCATTGTTGCTCTCACTTTGGAGCATTTGCAGTTGGAGGTCCATGGAGTGATTCAGGAGGTTTCAGGCCAAGCCAATCATCCAGATACACTCCTCAGGTCATAGTGAAGCTAACCAGATGGCTGCAGCTCACCTGTAACTCAGGATTCGACAACCTCCATGTTCACTTGAAGCTGAAATCGAGGGAGGACCATAGAGCAATTCAGGAGGATTCAAACTCCAATAAGCATTCAGTTAGCATCAGTGAGTCTCAGGGAAGCTATTGAGATCATTCATTCAAGCCCAGGTGGTCTCTATCATCCTCACGACCTCCATTTTCAGAGGTAAGTTTCTGAACCTCACTTCTCTAATTTAAGTACTCTTTGTGAAATAGCTCGATTCTATCTTGTTCAGCATCATCAGAGGATTGAAAACCCTCTATCATCATCCATTTATCTTTCAGTATAGTCATTTAATTTGATTTTGAAATTTTAGGGTTCTTCACGATTTCTGGCAAATTAGATAGATGTAGTTAATATTAGTTCATGTTAGTTACATATTTAGAATCGTGAGTGAATTTAGAGCAAGTTTCATGTTTACATCATTGCAAATGGTTGAGAGTTGAGAGAGTTCAGAAATTTGAATTGATGGAGCTTGAGGTTGAAGACGAAGATGGAGGGTGGCGCCATTTTTCAAATCTCTGAGCAAAGTTTGTTTTATTTTTAATGATAGGCGTTTCCTTAACGAATGAATAACTTGCCCTAGTGGCCACACATGCGCTCTTAGTCTCCTCATGCTCAAGGTCTGGGGTTCGAATCCCCCTCGCCTCAGACCTTTTGATTTTATTTTCTTTTTTCCACTCTATGCACTAGACAACACACATATTGCAATGAAATTCCCTCTATAACACCATGCGCGCGTTGGCTGGTTGGTGTGTGTTTTGATTGTTGGCTTCAAGGGCGTGGGTTCAAACCATGGTGAGGCCAAAATATTATTTTTTACCACTTTTCCTTTTCATTTTCTTCACAACTTCACATAATTAATTCACTTATCAAATTAAATCATTTTCACTTCATTTTTCACACACTTTTTATTTAACATATCTATTTTGTGAATAATCAAAAAAATCATAAAAATATTATTTATTTCATGTATTTTTATTAGGTTTAAAATAGTATGTTTTAGGTGTTTTCTTAAATACTTTAATACATATTTTCACTTTGTTTTAACCTAAATCATTTTGTAAATAAAGTTTATGATAAAACCCTAATTGTTTAGGTCTTAATTAAGTAAAAAATCTTTATTTTTACTTTAATTAAGTTGACTTTTGTCAATTCTCAAAACTGTTTTCAATCTCTGATTAAATCAAATGATTAAGGTTTTCAAACAACAAAACCTTGTATCATTCCAAATCATTTTCAAATTGCTTTTACACCAGTACTGTAAAGTACTGGGCCTCTAATAGAGTGTAAGTCCCAAAAACCTTCTCTTCTTAGCTTGTTTTCAAAACTGTATTTTCAAAATCTTCTTTCTGTTTTCAAAACATTCTTCTGGTATTTGAAGGGCATTATTCCCGGTGAAACTCTTCAGATACCTATGTGACCTTTGTCCATCTTCACTTCTTCTGTTTTCAAAAACCATTAACTGTTTATCATATCTATTCAACTGTTATCAACAAAATAACAAAAATTACTGTTGAGGCTCTGTACATACTTCTTCAATGGCCTCCACTCCATCCAGGTTAGGCTTTACAAGCTTTCAATTTAAAGTCTTTATTTAAATTACTGTCAAATATAAACTGTGCATATATATTAGTTTAGAACTACGTTTGAGTATAAACCTTAGGACAGTTAAACTATATATATGTTATAGGAATATGACCTAGGATTGAGAATGTCTTCCCGGTGAAGGCTCTTTCCTAATTAGAGATCTGTAGTTCAAACCCCCAAGATGAATTATTCCCGGTGAAACATCTTGGTAAAAACCTTAGAATCCAAATAATAGGACACATCCACCCAAAGAGGAATTATTCCCGGTGAAACCTCTTACCCATTTGCTTAGAGCCAAAATAAGTTCAAAACTACATAGCTTTCTCTTGTGCTATAACAAGGACCCTCGATTAGCCTCCTCTTGGGCTTTGTACAAGGACCCACAGGCTTCTTAAAAGCATTTCCAGCTTCCTCTTGAGCTTGTATACAAGGACCCATCAGGTTTCTTATAAACATAGGAACAGGTCTTTAGTCACCTTTTAGCCTACCCTGGTGAGTTTCTTCCAATTTAAACCAGACTTTAAACAAGCTAAGTTTGTCTCAATTCTACATTGAGTACACTTTTGGAATGAGAGACATGGACAGTCTCTGTCACCCTTATCTTCATCAATCTTCCTTAGCAGAGTCTAGGATCTATGTTTACTTCTCCTCAGCATGAGTCAGCCTTCATCTTGGGCTTTAAACAAGAAGTCTCCATTAGATAATCTTTCTGCCATTCATTTTAACATACAAAACCCTTGGAAAGGGTTAGCCTCCAAAGTCAATTAAAATCATTCCTTCATGTTAACAAAACCCCTGGAAAGGGTTAGCCTCCAAATCATTCTTTCATGTTAATAAAAATCCCTGGAAAGGGTTAGCTTCCACACATTCTTTCATGTTAATAAAAACCCCTGGAAAGGGTTAGCCTCCAAAGTCAATTAAAATCATTCCTTCATGTTATCAAAACCCCTGGAAAGGGTTAGCCTCCAAAGTCAATTAAAATCATTCTTTCATTTACAACAAAATTCCCTGGAAAGGGTTAGCTTCCACACATTCTATCATTTTCAATCAAAACCCCTGGAAAGGGTTAGCCTCCAAATTCAATTAATAAATAATGTTATTTCTCTTAGGAGATAGTTTCCCCAAAAGAGTCAAAACCCCTGGAAAGGGTCAGTCTCCAAAAAACATGATAAAGTCAGTCTTTTACCAAATAATTTCTCCAGCTGAGTCAAAATCCCTGGAAAGGGTTAGCTTCCAAAGAAAAACAGTCTTTCAATAAATAAAATCTCCTCAATAGAGTCAAAACCAACAAAAATAGTCAGCCTCAACCTTGGGCTTCATACAAGGCACCCAAACAATAAAACTCCCCTGCCAAGAGTCAGCCTCAACCTTGGGCATTGTACAAGGCAGATAATAGAGTCTCCCCAGTGAGTTCTTCATCACTCAGTAGCCACAACCTTGGGCTTTGTACAAGGCAGAAAATAATGTTTTCCCTAGCAACAGTCAGCCACAACCTTGGGCTTTGTACAAGGCACATAAAATAGAGTCATTCATTCAATTATCCTCAACAGTTAGCCACAACCTTGGGCTTCGTACAAGGCACATAAAATAAAGTCATTCATTCAATTATCCTCAACAGTTAGCCACAACCTTGGGCTTTGTACAAGGCATACAAATAGAGTCTCCCTAAGTAGAGTCAGCCTCAATTCTGGGCTTTGTACAGAACACAAAAAACCCTGTAATTAATCCCCAGTGGAGTCATCTCCCAGAGTCAATATTAATTAATCAATCAAAAAGCCTCAAGCTTGGGCCTCATACAAGCCAGCTAAAGTCAAATCTTTTATACAGTAGATAGACATAGCTTATCTCTATAGAGAGATATTCTTACTACTCTACCACATTCAAACAAACAAACATTTCAATTTCAATTTCAACCAAAGTCTCCCATTTAGGACTCTGAAAGACATGCTCTGGCACATCCCCAGACTTGTACACTTTCCCTAATTTGGACGAGCATCTTTCTTTCATTTTAAGAGGCATCTGACTGGCATACTTGCACACACAAGTAAGGTCCCCCTCTTGAATGAAATGAATCCAGTTATTCTGTCACTCCTTTAAATGTTTGTGATAGAATAGTAGAAATACCTCTCTGTAAAGATGACTTCATGTCTCTTTACTGTAAACAGAGATTTAATTCAAAGCTTCAACCTTGAGCTTCAAGCAAGGCACCAAAAACAATTAATTTCCCTAGTTAGTTCCCCGAACTACATTAAGCTCTGACTTCCACTAGGGATATGTAGGCATGAGGTTCACAAGGAATCTCAGCGAGCTAATAAAATACCAAAAATAGTCAGTCTGTCTATCTGTCTGTCTTTTCAAATCAATTCAATTCCTTCTCCTAACACAAAGGAGAAACTTTCCCAATCATTAGCAGTAAACACAATCACAATGACACAGAGAAGGTTCCTGTAGAGTACTACAGATATGTAGGGTGTTTAAACACTTCCCTATGTATAACCGACCCCCCGGACTCCAGAATTTCTAGTCTAGGTGAAATCCCCACACTTAGCAAACTCTTAGGGTTTAGTTGAGATCTTTTTTTCCCTTTCCTACTCGTAGGACAAATAAGAAAGTTCGTGTGATATCGTAGGAAGAACTGAAATAAAATTCATCCCACCACGGGCGCATTCTCCTTCCAAATTTCGCGTGAAGGGTTTAGCGTGCCGTCCTCCCAAGTGAAACGGGGAGGTAAAGAAAACGACACCACACAATTCATTGCCACAACCTAGTGTTGGAACATTCCTCACAATCTAATACTTAAATACTTTAAAATAAGGAGAAATTTGAATAAACTTGTGACAACCATATAAGAGGGTGTGAGTTGAAAGAAACAAACAAACAAACTTTGATTCGTCGCTGACAGGGGATTCGTCTTTGTAACGAGGCATCTATGAATGGTTATAACTTCTATCCCTAATAAATATATATTTCATTTTTTATTTGTGAAAACAGTGAATGAAACGGAAAAAAATGGCGAATCCCGAATTAAGAAGTACAGTGCAGTATGTTGCAAAAGTTTTAATTTCTACCGCATTTTTTAAGCTTCTATAAAATACTTAAAAGTATGCGGTTTTTAATTAAATTTCTTGCATTCATGTCGTAAATTTAGTATCTATACAGAATTTTTAGAAAAAAAACATATTTTTACTGGCATTTTTGAAATGTTCGTTATTTTATATATTTTTTAATGATATTTTTTAAAAATTTGATTTTTTATTTGCTTTTTTATCTGTAATTTTAAAATTATTGATAAAAATATCGGTGAAAATGCACGTAGAATACCAGACATTTCAGAAATGTCGTTATGTATATGTTAATTTTTGGATTGTAAAAATTTATGATAGTTTAATTTTTGTATTTCTTAAATATTTTTTGCTATTGTGAGAATTAAACGAAGAGACGACAAGTTTACTCATACATTGATCGATGGTGTAGAGAGCAGTTGTAGAGTTCTCTAGTGGAGGCATCAGAGACGACAAAGAGCAGTTGCATCATAAGGTGGGTAGAGTAGTCTCCACTTGATCTCTCCTCGTGAGGTATACTTGGTGCATCTTGTATGATGTACTATATTAGCAGGGAAGTCTCATGTATACATCGATGCAAGATACATATCCATGTTTGGTGAATTCAAGCATCTCAACTAGGCATGGGTTATGCTGCTTTGAAAATATCATATAGTTTCTTTGGAGAGAAAATTGTATTTATGACGAGACAAGTTGTCGGTTAAATGAGCCTATTTCGGGTATGAATAATTATTATGTTTAATTTCTTTAATTCTTATTTATCAAAGGCATTTCGCATATGTCATTTCTTCTTCTTGTGCGACGTTGGATAAACAAGCATTTCTGGTCCCTCTGTGATGGATTGCAACGGGGCCACTAGATGGTGTGCAGGACATTTTCATTCAGAAGGTCTTTAAGATTACAGACGGAGGATCAATGCGCTGACCTTTGACGATATCATACGGACACCTTGCGTAGACCACAAAACGCAAAGGATGTTTGATGACATTGCCTTTTTTTCGAGTTATCTGCGATAGGATAGTTTTGTGGCTAGATATTCCCCTGAGAGGTAGCTGTCTACACCAATTTGGGTATGTTCAGGGCATCCCTAGACTAGACCCATATGCACAACAACAAGAAGGAATAAGCCACGTTGTTAAGGGACTTGCTCCTCATCGTGTCCATAGGATGAAAAAAGTTGCAACAATTCATTGCCACAGCCTAGTGTTGGAACATTCCTCACAATCTAATACTTAAATACTTTAAAATAAGGAGAAATTTGAATAAACTTGTGACAACCATATAAGAGGGTGTGAGTTGAAAGAAACAAACAAACAAACTTTGATTCGTCGCTGACAGGGGATTCGTCTTTGTAACGAGGCATCTATGAATGGTTATAACTTCTATCCCTAATAAATATATATTTCATTTTTTATTTGTGAAAACAGTGAATGAAACGGAAAAAAATGGCGAATCCCGAATTAAGAAGTACAGTGCAGTATGTTGCAAAAGTTTTAATTTCTACCGCATTTTTTAAGCTTCTATAAAATACTTAAAAGTATGCGGTTTTTAATTAAATTTCTTGCATTCATGTCGTAAATTTAGTATCTATACAGAATTTTTAGAAAAAAAACATATTTTTACTGGCATTTTTAAAATGTTCGTTATTTTATATATTTTTTAATGATATTTTTTAAAAATTTGATTTTTTATTTGCTTTTTTATCTGTATTTTTAAAATTATTGATAAAAATATCGGTGAAAATGCACGTAGAATACCAGACCTTTCAGAAATGTCGTTATGTATATGTTAATTTTTGGATTGTAAAAATTTATGATAGTTTAATTTTTGTATTTCTTAAATATTTTTTGCTAATGTGAGAATTAAACGAAGAGACGACAAGTTTACTCATACATTGATCGATGGTGTAGAGAGCAGTTGTAGAGTTCTCTAGTGGAGGCATCAGAGACGACAAAGAGCAGTTGCATCATAAGGTGGGTAGAGTAGTCTCCACTTGATCTCTCCTCGTGAGGTATACTTGGTGCATCTTGTATGATATACTATATTAGCAGGGAAGTCTCATGTATACATCGATGCAAGATACATATCCATGTTTGGTGAATTCAAGCATCTCAACTAGGCATGGGTTATGCTGCTTTGAAAATATCATATAGTTTCTTTGGAGAGAAAATTGTATTTATGACGAGACAAGTTGTCGGTTAAATGAGCCTATTTCGGGTATGAATAATTATTATGTTTAATTTCTTTAATTCTTATTTATCAAAGGCATTTCGCATATGTCATTTCTTCTTCTTGTGCAACGTTGGATATACAAGCATTTCTGGTCCCTCTGTGATGGATTGCAACGGGGCCACTAGATGGTGTGCAGGACATTTTCATTCAGAAGGTCTTTAGGATTACAGACGGAGGATCAATGCGCTGACCTTTGACGATATCATACGGACACCTTGCGTAGACCACAAAACGCAAAGGATGTTTGATGACATTGCCTTTTTTTCGAGTTATCTGCGATAGGATAGTTTTGTGGCTAGATATTCCCCTGAGAGGTAGCTGTCTACACCAATTTGGGTATGTTCAGGGCATCCCTAGACTAGACCCATATGCACAACAACAAGAAGGAATAAGCCACGTTGTTAAGGGACTTGCTCCTCATCGTGTCCATAGGATGAAAAAAGTTGCAACAATTCATTGCCACAGCCTAATGTTGGAACATTCCTCACAATCTAATACTTAAATACTTTAAAATAAGGAGAAATTTGAATAAACTTGTGACAACCATATAAGAGGGTGTGAGTTGAAAGAAACAAACAAACAAACTTTGATTCGTCGCTGACAGGGGATTCGTCTTTGTAACGAGGCATCTATGAATGGTTATAACTTCTATCCCTAATAAATATATATTTCATTTTTTATTTGTGAAAACAGTGAATGAAACGGAAAAAAATGGCGAATCCCGAATTAAGAAGTACAGTGCAGTATGTTGCAAAAGTTTTAATTTCTACCGCATTTTTTAAGCTTCTATAAAATACTTAAAAGTATGCGGTTTTTAATTAAATTTCTTGCATTCATGTCGTAAATTTAGTATCTATACAGAATTTTTAGAAAAAAAACATATTTTTACTGGCATTTTTGAAATGTTCTTTATTTTATATATTTTTTAATGATATTTTTTAAAAATTTGATTTTTTATATGCTTTTTTATCTGTATTTTTAAAATTATTGATAAAAATATCGGTGAAAATGCACGTAGAATACCAGACATTTCAGAAATGTCGTTATGTATATGTTAATTTTTGGATTGTAAAAATTTATGATAGTTTAATTTTTGTATTTCTTAAATATTTTTTGCTATTGTGAGAATTAAACGAAGAGACGACAAGTTTACTCATACATTGATCGATGGTGTAGAGAGCAGTTGTAGAGTTCTCTAGTGGAGGCATCAGAGACGACAAAGAGCAGTTGCATCATAAGGTGGGTAGAGTAGTCTCCACTTGATCTCTCCTCGTGAGGTATACTTGGTGCATCTTGTATGATGTACTATATTAGCAGGGAAGTCTCATGTATACATCGATGCAAGATACATATCCATGTTTGGTGAATTCAAGCATCTCAACTAGGCATGGGTTATGCTGCTTTGAAAATATCATATAGTTTCTTTGGAGAGAAAATTGTATTTATGACGAGACAAGTTGTCGGTTAAATGAGCCTATTTCGGGTATGAATAATTATTATGTTTAATTTCTTTAATTCTTATTTATCAAAGGCATTTCGCATATGTCATTTCTTCTTCTTGTGCAACGTTGGATATACAAGCATTTCTGGTCCCTCTGTGATGGATTGCAACGGGGCCACTAGACGGTGTGCAGGACATTTTCATTCAGAAGGTCTTTAGGATTACAGACGGAGGATCAATGCGCTGACCTTTGACGATATCATACAGACACCTTGCGTAGACCACAAAACGCAAAGGATGTTTGATGACATTGCCTTTTTTTCGAGTTATCTGCGATAGGATAGTTTTGTGGCTAGATATTCCCCTGAGAGGTAGCTGTCTACACCAATTTGGGTATGTTCAGGGCATCCCTAGACTAGACCCATATGCACAACAACAAGAAGGAATAAGCCACGTTGTTAAGGGACTTGCTCCTCATCGTGTCCATAGGATGAAAAAAGTTGCAACAATTCATTGCCACAGCCTAGTGTTGGAACATTCCTCACAATCTAATACTTAAATACTTTAAAATAAGGAGAAATTTGAATAAACTTGTGACAACCATATAAGAGGGTGTGAGTTGAAAGAAACAAACAAACAAACTTTGATTCGTCGCTGACAGGGGATTCGTCTTTGTAACGAGGCATCTATGAATGGTTATAACTTCTATCCCTAATAAATATATATTTCATTTTTTATTTGTGAAAACAGTGAATGAAACGGAAAAAAATGGCGAATCCCGAATTAAGAAGTACAGTGCAGTATGTTGCAAAAGTTTTAATTTCTACCGCATTTTTTAAGCTTCTATAAAATACTTAAAAGTATGCGGTTTTTAATTAAATTTCTTGCATTCATGTCGTAAATTTAGTATCTATACAGAATTTTTAGAAAAAAAACATATTTTTACTGGCATTTTTGAAATGTTCGTTATTTTATATATTTTTTAATGATATTTTTTAAAAATTTGATTTTTTATATGCTTTTTTATCTGTATTTTTAAAATTATTGATAAAAATATCGGTGAAAATGCACGTAGAATACCAGACATTTCAGAAATGTCGTTATGTATATGTTAATTTTTGGATTGTAAAAATTTATGATAGTTTAATTTTTGTATTTCTTAAATATTTTTTGCTATTGTGAGAATTAAACGAAGAGACGACAAGTTTACTCATACATTGATCGATGGTGTAGAGAGTAGTTGTAGAGTTCTCTAGTGGAGGCATCAGAGACGACAAAGAGCAGTTGCATCATAAGGTGGGTAGAGTAGTCTCCACTTGATCTCTCCTCGTGAGGTATACTTGGTGCATCTTGTATGATGTACTATATTAGCAGGGAAGTCTCATGTATACATCGATGCAAGATACATATCCATGTTTGGTGAATTCAAGCATCTCAACTAGGCATGGGTTATGCTGCTTTGAAAATATCATATAGTTTCTTTGGAGAGAAAATTGTATTTATGACGAGACAAGTTGTCGGTTAAATGAGCCTATTTCGGGTATGAATAATTATTATGTTTAATTTCTTTAATTCTTATTTATCAAAGGCATTTCGCATATGTCATTTCTTCTTCTTGTGCAACGTTGGATATACAAGCATTTCTTGTCCCTCTGTGATGGATTGCAACGGGGCCACTAGATGGTGTGCAGGACATTTTCATTCAGAAGGTCTTTAGGATTACAGACGGAGGATCAATGCGCTGACCTTTGACGATATCATACGGACACCTTGCGTAGACCACAAAACGCAAAGGATGTTTGATGACATTGCCTTTTTTTCGAGTTATCTGCGATAGGATAGTTTTGTGGCTAGATATTCCCCTGAGAGGTAGCTGTCTACACCAATTTGGGTATGTTCAGGGCATCCCTAGACTAGACCCATATGGACAACAACAAGAAGGAATAAGCCACTTTGTTAAGGGACTTGCTCCTCATCGTGTCCATAGGATGAAAAAAGTTGCAACAATTCATTGCCACAGCCTAGTGTTGGAACATTCCTCACAATCTAATACTTAAATACTTTAAAATAAGGAGAAATTTGAATAAACTTGTGACAACCATATAAGAGGGTGTGAGTTGAAAGAAACAAACAAACAAACTTTGATTCGTCGCTGACAGGGGATTCGTCTTTGTAACGAGGCATCTATGAATGGTTATAACTTCTATCCCTAATAAATATATATTTCATTTTTTATTTGTGAAAACAGTGAATGAAACGGAAAAAAATGGCGAATCCCGAATTAAGAAGTACAGTGCAGTATGTTGCAAAAGTTTTAATTTCTACCGCATTTTTTAAGCTTCTATAAAATACTTAAAAGTATGCGGTTTTTAATTAAATTTCTTGCATTCATGTCGTAAATTTAGTATCTATACAGAATTTTTAGAAAAAAAACATATTTTTACTGGCATTTTTGAAATGTTCGTTATTTTATATATTTTTTAATGTTTTTTTTTAAAATTTGATTTTTATATGCTTTTTTATCTTTATTTTTAAAATTATTGATAAAAGTATCGGTGAAAATGCACGTAGAATACCAGACATTTCAGAAATGTCGTTATGTATATGTTAATTTTTGGATTGTAAAAATTTATGATAGTTTAATTTTTGTATTTCTTAAATATTTTTTGCTATTGTGAGAATTAAACGAAGAGACGACAAGTTTACTCATACATTGATCGATGGTGTAGAGAGCAGTTGTAGACTTCTCTAGTGGAGGCATCAGAGACGACAAAGAGCAGTTGCATCATAAGGTGGGTAGAGTAGTCTCCACTTGATCTCTCCTCGTGAGGTATACTTGGTGCATCTTGTATGATGTACTATATTAGCAGGGAAGTCTCATGTATACATCGATGCAAGATACATATCCATGTTTGGTGAATTCAAGCATCTCAACTAGGCATGGGTTATGCTGCTTTGAAAATATCATATAGTTTCTTTGGAGAGAAAATTGTATTTATGACGAGACAAGTTGTCGGTTAAATGAGCCTATTTCGGGTATGAATAATTATTATGTTTAATTTCTTTAATTCTTATTTATCAAAGGCATTTCGCATATGTCATTTCTTCTTCTTGTGCAACGTTGGATATACAAGCATTTCTGGTACCTCTGTGATGGATTGCAACGGGGCCACTAGATGGTGTGCAGGATATTTTCATTCAGAAGGTCTTTAGGATTACAGACGGAGGATCAATGCGCTGACCTTTGACGATATCATACGAACACCTTGCGTAGACCACAAAACGCAAAGGATGTTTGATGACATTGCCTTTTTTTCGAGTTATCTGCGATAGGATAGTTTTGTGGCTAGATATTCCCCTGAGAGGTAGCTGTCTACACCAATTTGGGTATGTTCAGGGCATCCCTAGACTAGACCCATATGCACAACAACAAGAAGGAATAAGCCACGTTGTTAAGGGACTTGCTCCTCATCGTGTCCATAGGATGAAAAAAGTTGCAACAATTCATTGCCACAGCCTAGTGTTGGAACATTCCTCACAATCTAATACTTAAATACTTTAAAATAAGGAGAAATTTGAATAAACTTGTGACAACCATATAAGAGGGTGTGAGTTGAAAGAAACAAACAAACAAACTTTGATTCGTCGCTGACAGGGGATTCGTCTTTGTAACGAGGCATCTATGAATGGTTATAACTTCTATCCCTAATAAATATATATTTCATTTTTTATTTGTGAAAACAGTGAATGAAACGGAAAAAAATGGCGAATCCCGAATTAAGAAGTACAGTGCAGTATGTTGCAAAAGTTTTAATTTCTACCGCATTTTTTAAGCTTCTATAAAATACTTAAAAGTATGCGGTTTTTAATTAAATTTCTTGCATTCATGTCGTAAATTTAGTATCTATACAGAATTTTTAGAAAAAAAACATATTTTTACTGGCATTTTTGAAATGTTCGTTATTTTATATATTTTTTAATGATATTTTTAAAAAATTTGATTTTTTATATGCTTTTTTATCGGTATTTTTAAAATTATTGATAAAAATATCGGTGAAAATGCACGTAGAATACCTGACATTTAAAAAATGTCGTTATGTATATGTTAATTTTTGGATTTTAAAAATTTATGAAAGTTTAATTTTTGTATTTCTTAAATATTTTTTGCTATTGTGAGAATTAAAGGAAGAGACGACAAGATTGCTCATACATTGATCGATGGTGTAGAGAGCAGTTGTAGAGTTCTGAAGTGGAGGCATCAGAGATGACAAAGAGCAGTTGCATCATAAGGTGGGTAGAGTAGTCTCCACTTGATCTCCCCTCCTGAGGTATACTTGTTGCATCTTGTATGATGTACTATATTAGCAGGGAAGTCTCATGTATACATCGATGCAAGATACATATCCATGTTTGGTGAATTCAAGCATCTCGACTAGGCATGGGTTTGCTGCTTAGATAATATCATATAGTTTCCTCGGAGAGAAAATTGTTTTTATGATGAGACAACTTGTCGGTTTAATGAGCCTATTTCAAGTATGAATAATTATTACGTTTAATTTCTTTAATTCTTATTTATCAAAGGCATTTCGCATATGTCATTTCTTCTTCTTGTGCAACGTTGGATAAACAAGCATTTCTGGTCCCTCTGTGATGGATTGCAACGGGGCCACTAGATGGTGTGCAGGACATTTTCATTCAGAAGGTCTTTAGGATTACAGACGGAGGATCAATGCGCTGACCTTTGACGATATCATACGGACACCTTGCGTAGACCACAAAACGCAAAGGATGTTTGATGACATTGCCTTTTTTTCGAGTTATCTGCGATAGGATAGTTTTGTGGCTAGATATTCCCCTGAGAGGTAGCTGTCTACACCAATTTAGGTATGTTCAGGGCATCCCTAGACTAGACCCATATGCACAACAACAAGAAGGAATAAGCCACGTTGTTAAGGGACTTGCTCCTCATCGTGTCCATAGGATGAAAAAAGTTGCAACAATTCATTGCCACAGCCTAGTGTTGGAACATTCCTCACAATCTAATACTTAAATACTTTAAAATAAGGAGAAATTTGAATAAACTTGTGACAACCATATAAGAGGGTGTGAGTTGAAAGAAACAAACAAACAAACTTTGATTCGTCGCTGACAGGGGATTCGTCTTTGTAACGAGGCATCTATGAATGGTTATAACTTCTATCCCTAATAAATATATATTTCATTTTTTATTTGTGAAAACAGTGAATGAAATGGAAAAAAATGGCGAATCCCGAATTAAGAAGTACAGTGCAGTATGTTGCAAAAGTTTTAATTTCTACCGCATTTTTTAAGCTTCTATAAAATACTTAAAAGTATGCGGTTTTTAATTAAATTTCTTGCATTCATGTCGTAAATTTAGTATCTATACAGAATTTTTAGAAAAAAAAACATATTTTTACTGGCATTTTTGAAATGTTCGTTATTTTATATATTTTTTAATGATATTTTTAAAAAATTTGATTTTTTATATGCTTTTTTATCTGTATTTTTAAAATTATTGATAAAAATATGGGTGAAAATGCACGTAGAATACCAGACATTTCAGAAATGTCGTTATGTATATGTTAATTTTTGGATGGTAAAAATTTATGATAGTTTAATTTTTGTATTTCTTAAATATTTTTTGCTCTTGTGAGAATTAAACGAAGAGACGACAAGTTTACTCATACATTGATCGATGGTGTAGAGAGCAGTTGTAGAGTTCTCTAGTGGAGGCATATGAGACGACAAAGAGCAGTTGCATCATAAGGTGGGTAGAGTAGTCTCCACTTGATCTCTCCTCGTGAGGTATACTTGGTGCATCTTGTATGATGTACTATATTAGCAGGGAAGTCTCATGTATACATCGATGCAAGATACATATCCATGTTTGGTGAATTCAAGCATCTCAACTAGGCATGGGTTATGCTGCTTTGAAAATATCATATAGTTTCTTTGGAGAGAAAATTGTATTTATGACGAGACAAGTTGTCGGTTAAATGAGCCTATTTCGGGTATGAATAATTATTACGTTTAATTTCTTTAATTCTTATTTATCAAAGACATTTCGCATATGTCATTTCTTCTTCTTGTGCAACGTTGGATATACATGCATTTCTAGTCCCTCTGTGATGGATTGCAACGGGGCCACTAGATGGTGTGCAGGACATTTTCATTCAGAAGGTCTTTAGGATTACAGACGGAGGATCAATGCGCTGACCTTTGACGATATCATACGGACACCTTGCGTAGACCACAAAACGCAAAGGATGTTTGATGACATTGCCTTTTTTTCGAGTTATCTGCGATAGGATAGTTTTGTGGCTAGATATTCCCCTGAGAGGTAGCTGTCTACACCAATTTGGGTATGTTCAGGGCATCCCTAGACTAGACCCATATGCACAACAACAAGAAGGAATAAGCCACGTTGTTAAGGGACTTGCTCCTCATCGTGTCCATAGGATGAAAAAAGTTGCAACAATTCATTGCCACAGCCTAGTGTTGGAACATTCCTCACAATCTAATACTTAAATAATTTAAAATAAGGAGAAATTTGAATAAACTTGTGACAACCATATAAGAGGGTGTGAGTTGAAAGAAACAAACAAACAAACTTTGATTCGTCGCTGACAGGGGATTCGTCTATGTAACGAGGCATCTATGAATGGTTATAACTTCTATCCCTAATAAATATATATTTCATTTTTTATTTGTGAAAACAGTGAATGAAACGGAAAAAAATGGCGAATCCCGAATTAAGAAGTACAGTGCAGTATGTTGCAAAAGTTTTAATTTCTACCGCATTTTTTAAGCTTCTATAAAATACTTAAAAGTATGCGGTTTTTAATTAAATTTCTTGCATTCATGTCGTAAATTTAGTATCTATACAGAATTTTTAGAAAAAAAACATATTTTTACTGGCATTTTTGAAATGTTCGTTATTTTATATATTTTTTAATGATATTTTTTAAAAATTTGATTTTTTATAAGCTTTTTTATCGGTATTTTTAAAATTATTGATAAAAATATCGGTGAAAATGCACATAGAATACCTGACATTTCAAAAATGTCGTTATGTATATGTTAATTTTTGGATTTTAAAAATTTATGAAAGTTTAATTTTTGTATTTCTTAAATATTTTTTGCTATTCTAAGAATTAAAGGAAGAGACGACAAGATTGCTCATACATTGATCGATGGTGTAGAGAGCAGTTGTAGAGTTCTCAAGTGGAGGCATCAGAGATGACAAAGAGCAGTTGAATCTTAAGGTGGGTAGAGTACTTTCCACTTGATCTCCCCTCATGAGGTATACTTGTTGCATCTTGTATGATGTACTATATTAGCAGGGAAGTCTCATGTATACATCGATGCAAGATACATATCCATGTTTGGTGAATTCAAGCATCTCGACTAGGCATGGGTTTGCTGCTTAGATAATATCATATAGTTTCCTCGGACAGAAAATTGTATTTATGATGAGACAACTTGTCGGTTAAAATAAAGCCTATTTCAAGTATGAATAATTATTACGTTTAATTTCTTTAATTCTTATTTATCAAAGACAATTCGCATATGTCATTTCTTCTTCTTGTGCATAGTGGATATACAAGCATTTCACGTCCATCTGTGATGGATTACAACGGGGCAACCAGATGGTGTACAGGACATTTTCATTAAGAAGGTCTTTAGGATTACAGCCGGAGGTTTGATGCGCTGACCTTTGACGATATCATATGGACACCTTACGTAGAGCACAAAACGCAAAGGAAGTTTGATGAGATTGCCTTTTTTTCTAGTTATCCGCGATAGGATAGTTTTGTTCCTAGATATTCACCTGAGAGGTAGATTTCAAACAACAGCGGATTCGTCTTTGTAAAGAGGCATCTATGAATTGTTATAACTTCTATCCCTAATAAATATAAATTTCATTTTTTATATGTGAAAACCGTGAATGAAACGGAAAAAAATTGTGATTCCCGAATTAA
This sequence comes from Vicia villosa, assembly GCF_029867415.1. Taxonomy (NCBI): domain Eukaryota; kingdom Viridiplantae; phylum Streptophyta; class Magnoliopsida; order Fabales; family Fabaceae; genus Vicia; species Vicia villosa. The sequence goes on along the minus strand of NW_026705304.1, from coordinate 802,450 downwards.
GAAGCACAATGCAATATGTTTCTAAAGTTTAAATTTCTACCGCATTTTTTTGAGCTTCTATAAAATACTTAAAAGTATGCGGTTTTTTAATTAAGTTTCTTGCATTCATGTCGTAAATTTAGTATCTATACAGAATTTTTAGAAAAAAAAACATATTTTTGCCAGCATTTTTAAAATTTTCGTTATTTTATATATTTTTTATTGATAGTTTTTAAAAGTTTAATATTTTATATGCTTTGTTATCGGTATTTTTAGAATTATTGATAATAATATAGTTGAAAAGGCATGTAGAGTTCCAGACATTTCAAACATGTCGTTATGTATATGTTCAGTTTTGGATTTTAAAAATATCTGATAGTTTAATTTTTGTATTTTCTAAATATTTTTTTCTCTAGTGAGAATTAAAGGAAGAGACGACAAGATTGCTCATACATTGATCGATGGTGTAGAGAGTAGTTGTAAAGTTTTCTAGTGGAGGCATCGGAGATGACAAATAGCAGTTGCATCTTAAGGTGGGTAGACTAGTCTCCACTGGTTCTCTCCTCATGAGGTATACTTGATGATCTTGTATGATGTACTACATTAGCATGTAAGTCTCATGTATACATCAATGCAAGATACATAACCATGTTTAGTGAATTCAAGCATCTCGACTAGGCATGGGTTGTGATGCTTTGACAATATCATATACTCTCTTTGAAGAGAAAATGGTATTTGGGACGAGAAAACTTGTCGATTAAATGAGCCTATTTCAGGTATGAATAATTATTATGTTTGATTTCTTTAATTCTTATTTATCAAAGACATTTCGCATATGTCATTTCTTCTTCTGGTGCAACGTTGTATATACAAGCATTTCTCATCCATTTGTAATGGATTACAACAGGGCCACCAGATGGGGTGCATGACATTTTCATTCAAAAGGTCTTTAGGATTACAAGCGGAGGATCGATGCGTTGACCTTTGACGATATTATACTGACCACTTATGTAGACCACAAAACGCAAAGGAAGTTTGATGATATTGCCTTTTTTTTCGAGTTATCCGGGATAGGATAGTTTTGTGGCTAAATATTCACCTGAGAGGTAGGTGTCTACACCACTTTGGGTATGTTCAGGGCATCCCTAGACAAGAACCATATGCACAACAACAAGAAGGAATCAACAAAGTTGTTAAGGGACTTGCTCCTTAACTTGTCCATAGGATGAAAAAAGTTGAAGCAATTGATTGCCACAATCTAGTGTTAGAACATTCCTCACAATCAAATATTTTAATACTAAAAAATAAGGAGAATATTGAATAAACTTGTGACAACCATATACGAGGGTGTGAGTCGAAAAGAACACACAAACAGACCTAGATTCGTCGGAGACAGTGCAGACATGAACAACAGAGGATTCGTCTTTGTAACGAGGCATCTATGAATGGTTATAACTTCTATCCCTAATAAATATAAGTTTCATTTTTTATCTGTGAAAACAGTGAATGAAACAGAAAAAAATGGTGAATCCCTATATAAGAAGCAGAGTGCAGTATGTTGCTAAAGTTTTCATTTCTATCGCATTTTTTATGCTACTATAAAATACTTAAAAATATGTGGTTTTTTAATTAAATTTCTTGCATTCATGTCGTAAATTTAGTATCTATATAGAATTTTTAGAAAAATTAACATATTTTTACCGACATTTTTGAAATGATCGTTATTTTATATGTTTTTTATTGATATTTTTTAAAAGATTGATATTTTATACGTTTTTTATCGGTATTTTTAAAATTATTGATAAAAATATCGGTGAAAATGCATGTAGAATACCAGACATTTCAAAAATGTCGTTATGTATGTGTTCATTTATTGATTTTAAAAATATCTGATAGTTTAATTTTTGTATTTTTTAAATATTTTTTGCTCTAGTGAGAATTAGAGGAAGAGACGACATGTTTCCTCATACATTGATCGATCCTGTAGAGAGTAGTTGTAGAGTTCCTCTAGTGGAGGCATAGGAGATGACAAAGAGATGTTGCATCTTTAGGTGGGTAGAGTAGTCTGCATTGGTTCTCTCCTCATTAGGTATACTTGTTGCATCTTGTACGGTGTACTATATTAGCATACAAGTCTCTTGTATACATCGATGCAAGATACATATCCATGTTTGGTGAATTCAAGCATCTCGACTAGGCATGGGTTGTGCTGCTTTGACAATATCATATACTTTCCTTGGAGAAAAGTGTATTTGTGACGAGACAAATTTTCGGTTAAATGAGCCTATTTCAGGTATGAATAATTATTATGTTTAATTTCTTTAATTCTTATTTATAAAAGACATTTCGCATATGTCATTTCTTCTTCTTGTGGAACGTTGGATATACAAGCATTTCTTGTCCATCTGTGATGGATTGCAACGGGGCCACCATATGGTGTGCAGGACATTTTCATTCAGAAGGTCTTTAGGATTACAGGCAGGGGATCGATGCGCTGACCTTTGACGATATCATACGGACACCTTACGTAGACCACAAAATGCAAAGGAAGTTTGATGACATTTCCTTTTTTCAAGTTATCCTCGATAGGATAGTTTTGTGGCTAGATATTCACCTGAGAGGTAGGTGTCTACACCATTTGGGGTATGTTCAAGGCATCCTTAGCCCGGACCCATATGCACAACAACAAGAAGGAATTACCAAAGTTGTTAAGGGACTTACTCCTCAACTTGTCCATAGGATGAAAAAAGTTGCACCAATTCATTGCCAAAACCTAGTGTTGGAACATTCCTCGCATTCAAATATTTAAATACTCGAAAATAAGGAGAAAATTGAATAAACTTGTGACAACCATATACGAGGGTGTGAGTTGAAAGGAACAAACAAACAGACCTTGATTCGTCGGAGACAGTGTAGACACGAACAATAGGGAATTCGACATTTTAATGAGGCATCTATTCGGAGGGCGTGAGTTCAAGCCCTTTAGGTGACAAAACCTTATTTTTTACCACTTTTCCACTTCAATTTCTTTACAACTTTAACTAATTATTTCACCTATTAAACTAAAACATTTTTGATTTATTTTTTACACACTTCTCATTTATTATATCTATTTTGAGAATATACCAAAACAATCATAAAAATATATTATTTTAGTATATTTTAATTAGGTCAAAAATCACATATTTTAAGTATGTTTTAATAGTCGAATAATTAACCAACGCGACCTTTTGTCAATACTTAGCAAAACAAAACTACTCATGATCTTGATAGTCGAACAATCTTCATGAGTTATTTCGAATTATTTTTGAAACTACTCTATTTCACCGACAATACATTCCTTTGTCATTGAAATTCCCAGCTAACACTTGGGAATTAACTATTTTAGGAGATATTCCTCATTTCAAATACAATTTTTATGAGTTTTTGTAAGGATCTCATTTCTGATTTGGGTAAAGTTGTAGTTGGCTTGAAATTTCTCTTTTTTGGTTTTTTCCGACTCTTTTGTAACCAGGCTTTGAGTATCCATAATACTCTGAGTAATTGACCCCTTGCTTATAAAGAAAACTCTGATCGAACCTTTAAATTTTGAACATGTGTATTCTGGTCTAATATTCCGTATGATTTTAATTACATTATATGTTTATAGAGCTCACTAAAATTAAAATAAATGCTTACATTATGAATAAAAAATTAAATAGATAAAATAAAAAATAAATACATTTAATAAGTATTTTTACAAAATTCCTTAATCTTGGAAAATCCTTTTCCCGAGAACAATATTTGCAAAACCCTAGAACCATTTCGTCGTTGACCTCCTGCTCGAAGAACCTCTCGCTGCGGCTATGAGAGCCCTTCTGAGTTTACATAATCCACTAGGACTACCATATTCCTCCTCCAGAAGCCTCTGTTAACACACTTAGCAAATCCTTCATGCACAGAACCCTCACGATGAAGAAGCCTCTCTTCTCTGATAAACTTCAAGCGGAATTTATCTCCCGATCTCTAATAAAATCTACTGTTTCCCCCTTACTTTATTGATTGTTTTTTAAATAAAACTTTCCCACCATTTTATACCGAATTTCTTCCGTTTCATTTAAACCATGTAGCGTTGTCTTTCAGGTTCCATACCAGTGGCCTAGTCCAACTTATCACATATCATTTGATGAATTAAAGTGGTACGTTTTTCTTTAATTTTTTGGCATGAGTAAAAAGCGTTGTCGTGTAGAATTGTTGCGTTTTTTTTAAAGTGGTATGATTACGTTGAAAATTTTGTTACATGTGAATTGGAATCAATATAATTAATTAATTATCAGTCAATATTGCAGATTTTTTTTCACATAATCCCTTATGACGGTACCCGGAAGTTTTCCTTTAGGGTGATAATTTGGCTTACTCCGCCAATGAAATCCATATCATATGGAAAAGGCTGGTTGGAAATGGTGTATGCTTTCTCTAATTGGTTACAGAATATTCATCCGAATTACACACGAGGCTTAAGAATGGCAAAAGATTACAGGTACTATGATATTTTTGAAGCATAAAAATTTTGACAATTAGGAATATTACATGTACGTAGGTTCAGTTCAGTAGGAATCATTAGGTTTGATGTATCGTGAAAATGTGTCTAGTAGGTTTAGTCGGAATGTTTAGATTTGTTATATCGTGAAAATATAATAAAAACATATATGGAGATTGGAGGGATTGAAAATAACTTGACTATTTTACTGTGATGCATAAAGAATTCTTGATTACCTTGACATCCTTCCTTCCTATAATAATTTGTCCATGAACCTTATTGTGGCAGCAAAAAATATATCCTACCCACTGTGGATTCGCTTTTGGCAGATGACAGTCTAAGTCCTAAATAACTATCGCAGTTGGTTCTACATGTCTAAAAGTTTTTACAATTTCAATAAATACAATGTTGTGATAGTGATTGCAATCGTCATGGTATGAACTAAAAACAATTTCTTTTTTATTATAAAAACAATGTAAGTGTATCGACATCGACATTTTTCAATACTGTTTTATTGCAGTCATTTTTGCAGTAATAAACTGTAGATGACAACTTCTTAGCTATAACAAATTTAATCAATCATGAAATTCTATAATCTTCTTGACCTAGGTATATGCGTCTAATTAATGGGGTGAATTCCAATCCTATTTTTTTAGACCTTGCTAGTGACTTCCTCCATTGTCAACTAGAGTCTCTCCCGTTCATATACCTTGGTCTTCGGGATCACCCCCCGCTTATCTTCTACGTAGGAACCTCTAGTTAATATCATTTTTAGAGGACATCACTGGTATGTGTCTCTGGGCGTGAGAGTGATCCTTATTAATTTAGTTCATAAAGTCATTCTTATCATCTTATTGTCTTTCTTAAAGATGTTTCTTAAGGTTTAGAAAAAGATAATGAGAATTCAAAGTAAGTTTCGTTGGGGTGGAGTTCTAGGTGCTTCTTAGATTGTTTGGGTTTTGGGATCTAAAGTATGTTAGCCTTCGAGTTATTAACTTGGCCCTTTTAAGTAAGTGGAGGTGACGACTGTTATTAGATGCTTCTGACATCTAATGAGTGATTTTATCTATTAAATACGGAGTTACTCTGACCGAGTGACCTCCTCTATCGTGAGAAGGAGAGTTGGGTGTCTTCGGTCTATGTCTCCTTAGTGGAAAGAAGTGTCCCTTCTTGGAGCCAAAAGGGAGGACCCCTCAAATTGATTTCGAGAAAGATGGTTATAGTCTTGTGACTTTGTTATGGAGTCACCCTTGGGTTGGGGACATTCCTCTTAAAGTTAGGTTTGTAACGATTTTTTCTATCATTAAGAGAAAAGATGGTTATGCTGGAGAGATGAGAAGGTGGGAGGGTCATTCATGTCTTTCAGTTCTTAAGTGGAGAAGGGCTTGTCTCTTCGAGCATGAGCAAGTTTTGAAATTTGATTTTTCCTTGGTGATGGTGTTTTTTCAAATATGGTTTTTATTCTATGTCCTCTTATAGCTCTTTCTTTTTCACCCATGATTTCCTTTTAGTTCAGGAGAAGTTTGGCCCTTTCTAAAGATATCATATTTTTGTTGCAGCTTTTGCATGATCCTATTCCTACCGGAGAGAACCTTGTTAAATGGGGTCGCTCTAGGCTAGGGGGCTGGGGTCTCTTCTCCTTTATGTATGGATTTTCATGAGTTGTCCTCTCATCTTTTCATGATTTGCTAGGTCTTAGTGAGTGTCTTGTATTGGATTTTAAGGTTGTTAGATTAGAGAGTAGTTATACGCCCCGTTCATCTGTTCGCTAGGTGTGATATACCCCGTTCATATGAGTTGTCCTCTTATAGCTTATGATTTGTCATTCTGCAATTTGGTCAATTTAAAAATATCTGAGTAATATAGCATTCACAAGTAAATTGGTGATAGTTAATCACATAGAAGACTTAGCACTCTTTTAATTTGAAAATTATATCTTGGAAGGTTCGTGTGTAAATCTTGTGCTATCTTAGTCATTAATAGAGACTAGAGTGTCTTCTTCCCTCCTTTGACATGTTCTTGATGTTTCGTTGGAGATCAGTGATGCTCTTAGCTGGTTTTCTCTACTTAACTCTAGGCTGGTCTTTTGTTAGACGCTGTTGTGTTTGTCTTGTTTTGGAGATTATCTTTTGCTTCTCATTTGTATGGGTAATTGGTACTTTGTGTAGTTTTTGTTGGCTTGGCTGTTAGGTACCCCTTGTTGCATTTTTAGTTTTGTTATATCAGAGAAGGGGATTTACCAACAAAAAAAAAAGATAAGATACTTTCTTATTATAATTTAAATGTTATTTCATTGTCCAGGTTCATTCTTCTATAGTCAATACTATTATTAGAAAATTTATTTAATTATTAGAAAATCATTTAATATATATGTATATATATATATATAAATATATATATATATATATATATATATATATATATATATATATATATATATATATTAGATTCATGGTATCATATTATATATACATAAGATTTATTAAAAAATATATATTTTAATGATGGTTTTAATTACATTCTATGGTAGGTGGATTTTTCTTTAAAAGTAATTTATAAATGAGGTCAACAAAAATATGATAAAAGGAAATAGTTTGAATTTCTTTATAAATTTAAGAAAAAAAATTTTTTTTCCCATATTTCTATTATCTAATATATCTTTTTGAACAGGTGAACAGAAATATTATAAAAGGGAGTAATTTGGAATTTTTTTGCATATTTACATATAAATATTTTTTTTTTTTCATTTCCCAAATTTGTATTATGGAATATATCTATTCGAGCATGTGGACAGAACTATTATAAAAGGAAGTAGTTTGGAAATTTTATCAATTAAGCAAAAATGTAATATCCTTACAATTTTTTTTTTAACTTTTCCATAATTGTATGGTCGAATATATCTATATACCATTCCAGAATTTTGCAATGTGGATAACTATTAAAGTCATTAACTGAATATATATGAACCTTAAAAATTCTCACACTATAATAATAATAATAATTCCATATTTTGCTAATACTAATTATTTTATATGTTATTTATTTTATATTGATAATTAATTTTTGTTATTATTTTATTATTTTAAACTATTCAATTTTAATATATACAATGTTTTATTCTCTATATAAAGGGGGTTACAAAATCATTTTAGTCACTAAGTAATATAAAACACTGTTGAGGAGAGAATTCTTATAGGTTCAGAAAAATATTCACTGGCATTTCAAAGAATGAACAATAATGATGGAAATCTTCTTCATGGCAAGGAATTGGCTGACCTGCTTAGAGATAATATCAATGTAAGTAACAATTAATATAATATTTTTTTTATTTTAATTCATTATTCTATTAGAAAGATACAAGAGTTTTTATAACTAATGTTATCTGTCTATATTCTTATGTGATACAGAACATAGTACAAGGATTTAGATCTCAATGTCGCCAAATGGTTGAAGCAAATGCTGAAATTACACCTATTCAAGTATGTATTTTATATTCTTAATGTATTTATAATTATTTTTATAAATACAATTATTTCTTTAATGTTATAAAGTTGAAGCAACAAGACAGAAGTTGAAGGCTAGAAAATTAATCTTTTCTTCTTCTATACGCTTAATTGAAAACCATTTCAACTTTTTTTTTCTTATTTTTTCCCTCCAAAGTCTAATTGAAGTTCAATTTTTAATTCAATTGAGTAATTAAAAATAATTTTTTATTTATATTGTTGTATATAAATGATCTTGTTTTATAGGAATCTGAATCATCAAGACGTGGAAAGCAGTTGACAACAATATTACTTAAAAGAGAAACTTTTTCTTTTTCATTTCCCACAGACTTTGATATAACATGTTTTTCTGGTATAGACACTATGTTGTCTAATCTTAAAGACTGGGATGTTGAATGTCGAAAGAGGAAATCTAGAATATGCGATACGGTAAAAAATCAAATTTTTTGTGTGACTATAACCTTTTATTTATTTTACATACACCTATGAAATAATATTTTTATTATTTAATTATATAAATAATAATGTATATATTTGTTAATGATAATAACAATAATTAATTATGTTTTTCTTCTTGAAGTATTATATTCACAAAACCCTCACTGGTGATAAAAAATTGCGATCTGTTACCGAAGTTGTAAATAAATTACTTCCGGAAGGATATGCCAAGTTGGAGAACAAGAAAAGAAAGAGAAAGGTGATGAATAAAAATATTCTATATATATTTTTTGTTGTCGTATTATTTATAAATTATAGTATTGATAATATTAGATAAAATTTTATTTATACTTCTTTACTCATACTTGTTCTAATAATTTTTAGGACTTTGAGGATACAGATGAAGAAAATAATTTTGAATTTGAAGCTAATGAAAACAACATCTCTCAAGTAAGGGTTTCTCAATTTACTTTCTCTTATGGTCACTATACCTACGAAAAACAAAATTATTATCAAGTTATTTTTAATGATAATGTTGCAATATAAAAATTATTTATTGAATTTTAATTTATAATTTTATCGTTATACATTATTTTTAGGTTCAGAAACAAAAACTTGTTGAGGTGGAGAAAAATATTCCTCCTAGTTCTTCCATACATACAGAAAAGGTTTTTGGGAATAAAGAAAGCAATGTTGAAGTTGGAGATTTTTCTTGTCCTCTTTTAGAGATTGATGACAAAGAAACCAATTATGTTGTTGAGAAGGTTTTTTCTCCTTATAAAATTGAGGACAACGAAAACAATGCTCTTAATAATGTTTTTTGTCATCAAGAAACTAAGCACAAAGAGAAGAATCTTGAAGTTAAAAATGTTTATGGTCCTCCAGCTATTAAGGACAAAGAAAACTATTTTAAAATAGGAAATGATGAGTGTTCTCGAGAAATGGAGGACACTGAGAAATATTCAAAAGAAGAAAATGCTTTTTATTCTCAAGAAATGGAGGACAAAAAGATCAATGCAGATGTGGAGGCTGTTTCAATAAAAGCGCTGCTAAATCCACAAGAAATCTCTCCTGAAATTTTGATATGCATCTCAGATGGGCAATTAGAAGATATGTTGAAAGATCATGTTATTGAAAATGATTGGAAGACATTAACGGAGATTTTTAATAACTATGAAGTCCCATCCGAGATTAGAGAAGACTTCTCTGATTATGATGATTTGATAGCAAGCTTTCTAAAATAATTTGTATTTTATAATTAGAGTTGTAAAATTATTAGCAGTAACAACTTAATAATCATATTAATAATCATATGTTATGTTGTTAGTGCGAGAGCGTAATTTATTTACCAATATAAAAGTGATTATAGTCCAGGAGGAGACGCGCCTTCTCCTTTTTTATTACTAAAGAACTAACAAATTCAAATAGTAGATATTTTTAATTATATTTTCTTTGCTTTTAGATCGAGCTAGCACCGAATTTCTAATCAAATTTCCCCAACAATCTCAAGGGATTAGATGATTATTAAAATTAAAATAAAACAATTATTTGATCTTATATCGTCTTAATTATCGTACATCTTTAAATATCAACTTTGAGGGTCGACTTCTCATGTCACTAAAATATGGATATCGCAATGCACCCCATGATTCTCTTGCGTGAAATTCTAATTTTGCCTCCAACTTCCGTAGATGCACTTCAGAAAGCACCTTGATTTAGGAAAAAATAAGTTTTCTTCCATATGTACATCTATAGTACATGTTAAAAAAGAGTGTTTCGTAGTTGTATTCAATGGTGAAATTCACTTCTAACGGTGTATTCAATTGCTTGAAACAGTTAAGAATCATGATTTTTCCATAGTATATCATAGTAGTGTAATGTAAATGTAATGGTATATATAGTACACGAAAAGCAAACATCTTATAAATCTTACAAATAGTCTCAAACATAATAAAAATAAAGTTACATCAATCTAATAAAAATACAGACATCAAAAGTGTCTCAAATTGAGATCGATGAAACTAGTAGTTCTAATCCATAATCAAACAAAACTAGTGGGATACTCGTGCGTTCGCACAGGTACTGGTGTGTTGTGCTTATTTGTTTTTCAGAACGAAATAATTAAGAAATTTGTAATTAAAGATAAATGACGTTTAATTACAAAAAAGGAAAAAAATGTAGCAAAAAGATTATTCCATTTAATAGTACAAAATTTAGGACAATCAAAGATAAATTTTTTTAAAATTTTGTTTTATTAAAACTAAATAGTTATCTAAAGGTAGTTAAATTATTTGTCATTATATTTGCATATGCAATATCAAAGTTAGAAATAGTAGAAATATAATATTTAAAAAAAAATTATTCTGGGTAAATAATAATTAAGATAGCATGTAATGCAATAGTATGTCCATTTGTTTAAAAGAATGAAATAAAAATAAAAAGAATCTCTAATGTATAAAAAAAATTTAAAAAGTGGTAATTATAAATGAATATAAAAAATATAAATACATATTAAAATTTTAAAATGACCAAAAATTGTGGAGTTGCAAGACAATTGTTTGGAGGTGGTCTTATATTGGAATTGCAAGACAATTGTTTGGAGGTGGTCTTATATTGGAGTTGCAAGACAATTGTTTGGAGGTGGTCTTATATTGGGAAAATTACCCATTCCAATTATAACTTCTATGAGTTTAGCAATAACCCATTGTTCTACTTAAGCTAAGTTGTAATAGGTCTGTAATTTTCTTTTTGTTTCGCTTTTAGTCGTTGTAATATCGAACGGGCGGAGGTTCCTTTTAAGATATTTCTTGATTTAAAAAAAAAAAACACTATAATTGAAACTGCATTGGAATAGTATAAGTAGGTTGATTTAAAAAAAAATTCCATCTATCAATTGAAGTGATTTCAAAAGCTAAAAAGTATTTTGACAATTTACTTATGATAAAATAACTAATGTAGATAAAGATAATATAATATTTTAATAAAACATTTATATAAAATAAAAGAAGGTAGAAATTTGTAACGTTAATTTAATTAAATGGTGTATTTTGTTAACCGAAAATATATGGTAACTAATGAATGCAAATATTGGAACTTGTAAATTATTCAAGTGCCATAAAATACTTTTCTCCCCCAATTCAACTCCAACTACACCGGCATCGAAAAAAGAAGGCGTCGATTCATTTGCTCAGCCATGGCAAAGGAAACCCTGCATGAAGAACTTCAAGGTCCGGGCATGGAAGATCACTCCTCACAGTAAGTTTTATGCTATTATCTACCGAGTTGGTTTTTAAGCATTTCTTCTGTTCTTCTTACGTCCCTTGTGTCGAGAAAGATTTAGGTTAACTATATTTTGTGCATGGACCTATGTCATATTTTAATAAGTAAAATGTCGACAGTTTAACACGATTTATGTATTTCGGTATCAGAATCGTGGGTTGTTTTGAAGAAGTATGTATGTTTTAGGATGCATTTGAAGTAGATTTAAATGTTGATAACTTATTTAGCCCTTCTCAGCCGAGTTTTCGTAGTTAGAAGAAATAATTAGGGTTTATTTGAAATTTTGTGGTTGCATGCAACCTCCCCATGGTGTTAAGTTTTTACCTATCCGGATGCCGTTCTCATGTGACGGGTTTTCTTATTGTAAATCGGATGGTCCTTTGCTCGAAATAAAAAACAATTGCAAATGCACACGTAGTGCAACTCTTAAAATGATGTTGGAGGAGTTAGCAAGTATTAAGAAAAAGAGCATATAGGCCATGGACGAAATAGAGGCATCAAAGGTCAAAACAGTATATTGGATTGAGAAATACTTACCGTCAGGAAATGCAAAAGGCGTTATCGTTGGTGAAGAATTTGTAGGACATATTGCAAAAAAAAGCGTGAAAGGACATTCTCAACTCAATCCTGATGGTGCTGCAAGAAAAATATATCATGCATCTGTTTATAGATCATCTTGCAATCAGCTGCAACCAAAAGGTAATTCTTATGTGCTTTTTAGCAAAATGAACATGTAATTTTACATAAAAATATCATTGAATAGACTACAATTATGATAGTAAGATTTCTTTATTTGTTTGCTCTCTGTGAAGGAGTAATAAACATAATAAGGTGTCGGTAAAACGCAAGGGAAAGGCTGTGGGATTGGCAAACGGTGATTTATCTGAAATGAAGTAGGAGAAAGCCAATGGGAAGGGTACTTGCTATGGAATTGCTGCTGGGGTTGGACGGGAAACGCATCATGAAATTGTTCACATATCAAGTGACACCGAAATGTACGTCTCTTGTTATAATGTTACAATCATGAATATTGGTGGATTTTTCCCGAGTTAGTTCATGTTTTATAGTTGAGTGTTGAAGTTTATTGTAATGATTGTAGATTTTATAAGCAACATTTGAAATTTTGAGAGTTATTTATTGTCACAACAATCTGTTTGGTTTAGGGTTTATACTGTTTCTGGGTGCATTGATAAAGTTTCCAAGTAGGTTAATGTTTATATTTTTTATTTGTTTAAACAATAGTGGTGCCCAGACTGGAGAGGGAAGTTTGAGAAAAAGTGATATGCATGAGGTTACCCGGATTGTCATGAATGACAGGCAATCCTTGGAGAAAGGAAATAAAGAAATAGTGGAGAGAGAAGATGGGTTGACATGCAAAGGAACTCTGATCCATAATACATTGAAATCTCTTCTGAGAGTGAAAGGTAACTTCTTGAAATATGATTTTAATTACGGATAGTAAAAATGTTAGAAAAAAATTAAACTGGCGGACTGTTATTATTTGCTTTTGTGTTAGGCATGTTGTCATTGATATTTTGCATTGAAACCTATTTGGTTTCTTGAACAATGCATGCATTTAAAAGCATTAGTATAACATAAATCTAATCTATTCATAAAGTGAAAAGTAACTTCTTCAAATATCGTCTTTAGGTAACGTTAGTAAAAAAATTAGAAGAAAAGAAACTTTTCACTGTTGTATTGTAAGTTGTTTTATTTTGTTGTTTAAGGGAACCAACACCAGTTTATGAGGAGGTATATGAAGAAAAGTGGAATAAAGTGGTAACTGATCCAAGAGTTCTTGTAAAAAATGTGATGGTATGTAATGGTTTAAGAAAACATGCATTAAACCATATTTTTGTATGTATGATTGGATATGTTAAGTTTAATTAGACATATGGTTTGATGTGCACCAAATACCGTATCAAGTGATCAGGCAATGCTTCGAGTCTCCACAAAATTCTATAGTGCTATATGGCACTGACAAAGAAAAATCATACAATTGTGTTTTGAAAAAGAGGGATGGAGAGGTGGAGACTTTTCTTTGAACTGGATGGTATGATTTCGTGAAGGACAAAATGCCAAAAAAAGGAGATGTTTTGGAATTTTGTATGAGATACCCTCCTGTGGATCAGATTCCTGTACATTTGAGTCGGGGAAATGGTGAAAGTTAAACGTATTGTGTTTGTGTATGCACTGTTCTGGGGGAATCAATTTTTTTTTGTAAGGAGTTCAGGAGGACTCACTAGTACAAAAATGTTATTTTACACCCGTTTTTTATTAAATTTACACCCATTATTTTTAATAAAAATCGGGTGTATATCCACAGGGTGAGAAATGTCTAACAAATTTACACCCGTTATTTTTAACAAAAATCGGGTGTAATTGGGCGTAATTACGTTTTTAATTACACCCTGTTTTAATAAAAATCGGGTGTAATTGGGCGTAATTACGTTTTTAATTACACCCTGTTTTAATAAAAATCGGGTGTAATTGGGCATAATTACGTTTTTAATTACACCTTATTTTAATAAAAATCGGGTGTAATTGGGCATAATTATGTTTTTAATTACACCCTATTTTAGTAAAAATCGGGTGTAATTGGGCATAATTACGTTTTAATTACACCCTGTTTTAATAAAAATCGGGTGTAATTGGGCGTAATTACGTTTTAATTACACCTTATTTTAATTAAAATCGGGTGTAGATACGTTCTTAATTACACCCTATTTAATAAAAATTGGGTGTAAATACGCCATTTATGAATGAACAATTATATTATATTTAAATCTATTTACACCCTATTTCATATACACCATTTAGTTATCTTTCATTTTCAGTCATAATATTGCAAATACTATAAAATCATACACATAAAAATCATATTTTAACTAAGTCAAAATATTTTTAATATTAACCAAAAAGTATACAAAATCATGTGCATTCATAATATTTCAAGTACTATAAAATCATACACATAAAAATTATATTTTAACCAAGCCATGCTTGACGGTTAGATTCGGTGTTCTCTAGTCCAATTGAATCCAACCGCTTTCCACATGTAGCATTGGATTCATCCATGGCCAAAATACCACGCCCTGGAGAAGCAATTGCTTTCCACAATTCAATCCGGAGGAAGACCTTCTACATTCGTGTACACCGACTTCATCTTCTCAAGCAAAGTCTACAAAATTATTCATTATATAGCAATTCAGAGCCACACAACAAACCTCTAATTTCTTAAAAACTACGAGATTAAAAAATGTTTTACCCTTTTGCCAGCCTTGTCAATCCCTAAAATGAGTACATGAAGCTCTAACTTGTTGAACATGTACTGCGAAAGTCCATAAAATAATGAAAAATAATTGTCAACACTTAAATATTGCAAAATATGCATGCACTAGTCTTTCCTCAATTATTGTATTTAGAAATTAAATCTTTTCAACCTGAAAAAAAGCAAAATTATAGAATTGCTAATTCAGGCACATACCTTTTTGTTACTTGCAGCATCTTCGGCGTGCTTCATCAATGCCATGCCTTCGGTGGTAACATTATGGGAAGAGGGAAAAAAGTTAAAGATAATTATTAAAAATAAATAAAATTGAATGTAAAGCTAACATTTCTCAAATTCTAATTACTAAGGTTTCCTAAATGTTAAATATATAAAGATAAATATCAAATCAGAAACATAGTATATTTTAACACACACATTCTTTATATGAAAAGAATTTCCAGAATATTCTTAATCTATGACGTAAACCCAAAACTTGGTCAATTAAATTTAAATATATAAAATCCAATTATATAATCCATTTGCATAACACAACTAACAGACCAAGATACTAGAATCTGTGGGCCTATACAATGAACAACATAGTATAATATAATGATTTAGACTATGTCTTTTTAACTTCTCACACGTTATTCTGATATATTAATGCTTAGTCTAAAGTTTTGATGCATTATTCTCTGATATAGTCACTACTTAAGTTTCATTTTCATGAAGAAAAATATCTTCACCATGAATCATGCTGTGTTTAACTTCATTTTCTTCACACTGAGCATTTTTCTTTCATTAAAAACGAAGGCACAACAGAATTACTCAGGAAATTCGATATTCACCTGCGAGAATAGCGATGATATGGGACCTTCGCCCGCATTTCTTTACACCTGCAATGGCTTCAACAAATCCTGCATGGCTTTTCTGAGCTTCAGATCCAAAACTCCTTACAACTCCGTCAACGCGATTTCCAACCTCACGTCATCAAACCCGAAAGAGCTCGCCCGAATCAATGGTGCCACTTTGCTCATAGTTTTCCCGCCTGGTAAAGAGGTTATTGTTCCTGTGAACTGCTCTTGTTTAACCAATAATTATTATCAAGCTGAAACGAAATATGTATTGGGTCAAAACCCGACATATTTCACAGTAGCAAACGATACATTCCAGGGTTTGACGACGTGTGATTCTCTGATGCGTGCGAATCCATATGGAGTACTTGATTTGCATCCAGGAATGGAGTTATAGGTTCCACTTCAATGCGCTTGTCCAACATATCATCAGAAAACAAATGGCACCAAGTATTTACTCACATACTCTGTAACCTGGGGAGATAACATTTCAAATATTGCTACAAGGTTCAATGTAACAGAAGGTAATCTAGTTGATGCTAATGGTTTTTCCATCTATTAAAGTTGGCTGCCCTCTCAGTCAGGATCTTTCGGATTTCACGGCTAACAGCCTACAAAGAATAGGTCAGTTAAAATAGATATTTCCCTCCAGGAAGGCTCAAGTATATGGCCAACCTGCATTTGTGAGGAACCCTCCAGGAAACAATTGACATTTCTTCAAACTTATAGTTTTTAGTTGTGCCTGAAGAAGGCCTCAGGGATTCTGCTCACAAGATTAAGGCAATTAAAATTGCTAGGAAATCTGTCAAGACGAGAAACAAGAAACCTCTCCACAGATAGAGTCAGTTGCAAGTGATGGATTAAGCTTAATTCCACACAAAAAAACTACAAACCTCTCCACGGATAGAGTCAAAGAAGTGTTTCACATCTGCTTGAGTCAGTTGCAAGTATAACAAGAAAATAACTTATTAGAAATGTAAAAATCACAGATAAAGAAAAAGATCAAATAGTTCCTCTAAGCAAAATTTAATAGAAATGTAAAAATCCTGAACTACCTTTTTGTCTATGTTTGTGCAATAAATTGTTCTAAAGCACATCTCCCTTTCATCTTCAGACTGAAAAACACAGCATCGTGACAAATGTAAGAACAAATCGAGATAAACTATTATTCATTCTGATCATTCATTTTCTAGAACATGTAATAAGAAAATAGCATACTGTGTCAAGAAGAGCTCCAAGCCGGTCACCAAAAGTTATCTTCACCACAGTTGCATTTGGATCAGAGTCTTGGTCAATTATAACTATCGGGGTCGGAACGGTATCAGCCTCACCTTGATTACCATCCTGTTCTCCGCAGAAAAGATACGAAAAGAAAAAATCTAACCGATCAATGAGCAGTCCAGAAGCATTATAGAAATGGAACTATTGGCTTTGGCCATTCACACACAAATAATGACAGTCACCTAAGTTGATCACACTGAATACCTGCACATCAGTAACAGGTGCTGCTGCTCGAGCGATAATCGAAGTTCCAGAGGATAACAATCTGACAAAAGAGTACATAGTGCATACAATTAACATACAAAAACGGATCCATTAATACCAAATCTGAATAAAAATGTTAAACCTAGAAGAAAGTATCTTCTCTAACCTTGTTTTATGAAGAAAGTAACATGGCTTGGTATGACTAAACCTAGAAGATACCTTCAAAAAAGAAGAGAGAAAACAGGTTTTTCAGTAACAGCAGTGAAGTGAAATCCAAGACTGGAGAAGCTGTTATTCTATGCTATGGGATTCAGCTTTAACAACTCTTCCAAATCCCTTATTTCACAATTGAAACTCTCACCCTCGTTCTCACTGTGCATCACATAACCATCATTGTTCATCACAAACTGCTGGTTCTGAACCTCATATGCAGCTACCTTCATGAGATGCTCATTTGAGATAGCGCCTTACTCAACTGTCGTAGCCGCTATTGAGCTTTCTGCAAAGCACAATACTAAAGTCATGTCATTGTCATGTAATATAGAAGAAACCGCATGTATCATGAACATAAAGCGAAGTTATTGGCACTATCGAAAAATTGGTTCGCTAATAGTACATGAGAGAAAAAGACAAACCTTCAGAAGAAGTAGCATTAGTTGCAATAGGTCTCCAGATAGATTTGATATTGTGATCAATACAAACTTTCTTTTTTCTACCACTCATTATAATATCACTGCTTAAACCATAGTAAGTTCTCTGTCCCTGATGCAAAAAAAAAAAAAATTCAAAATAGAGAAATTATTCAAAACACTCAAACAAACAAATTTGTAATAACTATTAAAAAACAAAAAGAAGTGAATACCCAAATTGTCTTCAATAGTTGTATTTTCACAGTGTAATTGTTGAAAATTATTATAGAGACTTGAGCCCTAGGGGAAGAACATCTTCAACAAGGATGCCTCAAGTTTCTCATGCTAGTCCCCGACACAACTATTCTTCTTCTGGAAGAATTTCCGGTCAACAAGTTTCTCATGCTAATCCCCGGCGCAACAAGTGACCATGGCATAGAATAACAATATCTTTGGTTCCAAAAAAATAGAGGAAGAAGAATCTCGGTTCAGAACTTTTACCGAACACTTGGTGAGCATAGCGCTAAATGACAAATTCTGCACCAATTCTCCATCAATTCGTCAATCACATCTTGCAACAACAACAAGTATGGTTGATTGAAACGGAAACTGCAACGGCAAGAGTGGAGCCGCGTCTGTTTGAGGTATGGTGTGGAGGAGGATGGCCATGGCCACTGTATACGGTATGAATTTATTCTAGAAGATGGAATAGAATCTTTCCTCAAAAGAGGTTGTTGACTTTCGTCGTTCCTGCACAAACAAATTAAGGAGTTTAGGACTGAAGCTTAAACACAAGAAACATGCACTATGCTAGAACAAAATGCAACACAATTCAATGAGGTTCGGGTTGTGAAGAATGATTCATGGCGGATGTGGAATTCGGGAATAGAATTGGGGTTTGAAACATTTGGAGTTGACAAGTTGAAATTAAGAGCATAAAAATAATGACTAGGGTTCAGTGAAAGGTGAAAGAGAAATACTATTATCTAATACAATTTTACAAATAAAAATTGAATTTTTTTACTTTTTCTATTTACGCCCGTTATTGGAAAAAAAGGGAGTAATAAACACTTGATTATAATATCTCTTTTAATTTACGCCCGTTTTTTAAAAATAGGGTGTCCATGGTTACATGTCAATACTAAAAATGAGACTTTATTTACGAATTTGCCATCTTATGTCTTATTTACACCCGTTTTTAGTATAATGGGTGTAAATTTATAAATTGTATTGTCATATTTGCACTAGTGACTACACCCTTTACCAATGTTGGAACATGTTAAAAACGTTGGCATCTTTTTTTGTTTGTAGTTTGTTTGTTAAGAGTATAATTATGATAATTTAGGGCACTTATTTCATTTTATGTAATCTGAACTAATTTTGGATAAGTGTTGAATGATGAATGGCGTGAACCTGATATTGTACCAGATATGAAATGCATGGAATTTTTATGTTATATTAAAGTTCATGCAAAATATATGGAAAAGAGAAACATTCAAATATTATGGTGGACCACAACCTTTTTCTAAAATCACACTAGTGCAGAAACTACTTTTTACATCGGGTAAAAACTACTTTTTACATCGGGTCTGGACCCGATGTAAAGCCAGGCGATGTAATAAGTCTGAGACATTTTACATCGGGCCAAAGCCCGATTTGAAACATAAGCATACCACATCGATTGAATTCAGATGTCTGATGTGTAAGATAATGCAATTTTTTATTAAACAAAAATATGCGCCATATTTTACATCGGGTATTAATTTTGCCCGATGTAATAGATGACCTTTTACATCGGTTTTTAAACAAGCCCGATGTGAAAAATCATGCCATTTTTTATGCGCCATATTTTACATCTGGGTGTACATTTTACCCGATGTAATAGAGTACATTTTACATCGGTTTTTAGTACGACCTGATGTAATATCTTTTCTGATTTTTAGCATAATTTGATTGTTATTCCAATTTTCCCTATTTTAACCTGTAATTTCTTTTACCTAATTTTCAATATAATACATAAATACCACACAGACCAATGTAAGGTCGCTACTTTTCACATTTTTCCCACAACACACAGACCACATTTAATTGCACCAAATAGCTAAGATATATGCATATATATATTCATCAAACTATTCAAAAGTATTAATTTAGGATACACAAGTGTACAAAATGATAAGAAAAGTTTACACACATTTTCTACTACAAAATAAAAACACTAAACATAAAGTTATCCTTTATATAACTCAAAGAAACATTTTGCCCAACGGAGTCGCAAATCATACAAATCTTCTTGTGTTAATTCTGTAGGATCATCAAATACCTACAATACGTAAATGTATAATACAGAGTTATTCTTTGAAAATTATCATTAAGTTGCAAAACGCGAAGTAAATAACAAATTAAAGTTATTTTTTTACCATCATCCGAGATCCAGTTATATTTGCAGAGACAATGTCCAACATATTTTTCATCACATAGTATCCACAATCGTTAGAGTTATGTTGTTTCCTTGTCTACAAATGAAAAACATAATTATTGAATAATTATCATAAAATTAAATATAGAATTATAATTTACATCACACTTACATTGGGTCTATGCCATGTAGCCTTTTTTCTATTTCCATAATTTGCAAATTGATGAACCTCAAAAGCACTAATTAAAAAAAAAACCATTTAAAGCCACATAAAATATGAAATTACTTATCAATATCAATATAAAAGATAAAGTTTCTTTGAAAGATAAACTTACGTCGAAACAATTTTCTTCATGTCTTTATCAATACCATGATGAAGTGAACAAAAGACAACCATAATATTGTCTCTTGGACACGTGACTATTAATTGCCAATGATCTCTGTACATGTGTATGGAAATACAAAAGTCACATAAAATATCTATGTTATATATCAAAATTAAAAAAATAAGAAACAGAATTTCATAAAAACTTACCCATGAATAAGTGGTAGGAGGTGGCAAACTCTGTCTTCCTTCATTAACTTATCTTGTATGTAATTTCTAACCTTTGTTGCAGAACTCGGGACATCATCATAATGTATACACATAGCAGGGTCCATAAATCCATACACTTTTGATGATGAATTATCAATACATAAACGAAGAATATACCTAAATAATTTTAAAATAAACATTAGATTCGAAGTGATGAGATATATATATATATATATATATATCCTATTAATAGATATTGAAAGTAATAAAAAAAAGAAAATGTACTTACGTGCACCAAACTTGCAAAATAGACACGTCAAGCCAATGAAAACCCACTAAAAGCTCTCTGATACACATAGCTGATATATAAAAATTAATGGCAGATTTACAATGACTTAATTCGATTTCCAAGTGTCTGTCAGCCATTTTCACAACCATGAGTAGCAATCTCTGAACATCGTCAATTTCCACACCTTTTGTGCTTCCTTTTGCAGCTGAACAACTTCCTTTTCCGCTTCCTTCAACAACTTCCATTTTTTCAATGCATTTATTATCATCTGTGCTTTACGATAAACCCATAGACTTAAGTGTCTCCATAAAAGATTGTTGCATTGCCTTACGCTCTTCAGCCAACTTTTGATCAAAATCAGCTCTAAGTTGTTCAAGTTGCCGAGTTACATCTATATGTTCTCCTTGACGTGAAGACGACCTTCCAAAGTAAGTGCTTTGTTTATGGTGCTTTCCAACACCACGAACACGACCGCCTTTCTCAGATGTTCCAATGGCCGCTGTTAAGATATCGTTACGTCCATGTGGAACAAAGACACCTTTTTCAGCTTCTTCAACTAGAGAGTCCTACAAAATTCAAAAACCACAACTAATTTCAATAGTTTTTATCAATAACAAATATAATGATACTTGAAATAATTTCCAAAATTTACTGACAATTTTCTCTACAACAGTTTGTGTAGACTTTGATGTGTATTCTCCCCCTTTCTTTTGTCGTGCTCTCTTCCATAACTCATGGCGTGACGGTGGAGATGGACTACCATTATCATCTAATTTTAATGGATCAATGGCTTTGCAACAAATTGCATTGAAAAACCGGCACAACCTATTTATAGTCTTCCTAACATTGTTAGGCAATATCCCACGAATAGCCACTGGTAGTAGTTTTTGCATTAAGACATGACAGTCATGAGATTTTAAGCCAACTAATTTGTGATCTTTAACCGATACAAGCCTCTTGACATTTGATGAGTAACCATGCGGAACTTTGATACTTTCTAAACACTCACAAAAACTTGTTTTCTCTTTTTTCGATAAAGTGTAGCAGGCAGGAGGCAGATACGTCTTGTTACCTACATAATGTTATCATCAAGAATTTCAACAAGTAAAGTTATGAACATGCTATTTTAATATCAAAAGGTAAGGATAGCTTAATTTGAACAAATAGTTGGTACCTATATATTGTGGAGTTAGCTCTTCTCGTATACCCATCACGCCCAAATCTAGATGAGTATTAATACCATCCTTTGTCTTGCCTTGAATGTTGAGAAGTGTTCCGATTACACTATCACATACATTTTTCTCCATGTGCATCACATCAATACAATGTCTTAC
This sequence comes from Vicia villosa, assembly GCF_029867415.1. Lineage (NCBI taxonomy): Eukaryota > Viridiplantae > Streptophyta > Magnoliopsida > Fabales > Fabaceae > Vicia > Vicia villosa. Next base: position 779,916 of record NW_026705304.1, on the reverse strand, counting down.
CTCAAGACTAGACCAATATGGAAGATCGAAGAAAACCGAGCTCTTTTTCCATATATTTTTCACAATGGGCCGCTTTTGGTACTTTCCAAAGACAGCAGTAATGTCCTGTTGTCGTTGATAAACTTCCTCTCCAGTTAAGGGCTTTGGAGCAACACCATGCTCTTGTTCCCCATTGAAAGCTTTCCGCAATCTACGATATGGATGATAACGATTTAGAAATTTTCGATGCCCGAGATAAACAGTCTTCTTTCCTTTTTCAAGCTGATGGTAACATGTGTCTTTTTCACATATAGGACACGCTTTATGCCCTTTAACTTTATACCCAGACAAATTTCCATATGCTGGAAAATCGTTGATGGTGCAAAATAACATGGCACGCATATTGAACTGTTCACCAGAATGCGCATCGAAAACATCCACCCCTTCCTCCCGCAACACTTTTAAATCATCGATCAGTGGACTTAGATAAACATCTATGTCATTTCGTGGTTTTTTTGGGCCCGAAATCATCATGGATAACATAATATATTTACGCTTCATGGACAGCCTAGGAGATAGGTTGTAAATCATTAGAAGAACAGGCCAAGAAGAATGGTTAGTATTTAGATTACCAAACGGATTCATTCCATCAGTAGCAAGTCCAAGCCTAAGGTTTCTCGACTCTTTGCCAAAATTTGGAAACAAATAATCAATTTTCTTCCATTGCAAAGAATCAGATACATGGCGGATTTGTCCATCACATTTTCTTTCTTCTGCATGTCATCTAAGATTCTTTGCGTCATTTGCATTAGCGAATAATCTCTTAAACCTTGAAATTATTGGTAGGTACCATACCACTTTCGCAGGAGGACCCTTTTTGACCTCCTCATCATCACTAGATTCACCATGTCTCTTTTTGTAGCGTGACGCTTTGATCTTTGGACAATGGTTATAGTTTACATACTCTTTTCTGTATAATATGCAATCATTAGGTCATGCATGTATCTTTTCATACTCCAAACCCATCGGACACAGTATTTTCTTAGCCTCGTAATAACGACTTGGCAGTACGTTACCTTCTGGAAGCATTTGTGTCAACAGTTCAAGTAATTCGGTAAAACTTTTGTCAGTCCACCAGTTAATTGCCTTCAGATTAAACAATTTTAACACGGCTGACAAACGTGTAAAATTTGTGCATCCCGGGTACAAAGGTGTATCCTTGTCATTGCATAAGCTATCATACGCATGTGCCCTCTTAAACGAATCTTGTCCAATATCACACATCATGTCTTCCAGACGATCATCCATTTCTACACTAACATTATCTTTTTGGGACACATTTGAATTTGCTACCACTTCACCGTGCCATATCCATTGTGTATAACTTTGACAAATCCCTTGACAAATTAGATGATCCATGATTTCTTTCTTACTAAGCTTTGGTTCTCTATTTGCACAACGAACACATGGACAGAGAAAAAGCGTAGGCTGACTATCTTCAGCATTACTTTTAGGAGGAGGGAGATCTTTTTTAGCATTACTTTCAGCAAACTCTAGAAATTCCATCACTTCATGTTCGTACTCATCACTTAATCGATTAGCTCTCATCCAACTACGATCCATATCTATGTTCCGAAATTAATGCATATTAGGGACAACGCATTCATGGATAAAGAAAAAACATATAATTTTATTATTATACTATAACATTTTACAGTAATAATATTAACATCTGCTTTGAAAATTTCAAAGGAAAAGGTATGCACCTGCGTTCTGGAAAAGGTATGCACCTGCGTTCTGGAGATAGTGTTTAGTGCAGAAAATAGATTCTCAAACTATATATACTTCATTACCTTAACCTATATATACATATATTAATATTTATCGTACAATATAAGATTTTGTGCTACTTTGAACTACCTTAATCTATAGATACATATAAAATAATATTAGTCCTAAGTATATGATTATTCTCATTTTAGAAGTTGAAACGGTAACTACTAATTATAGTTAAGGTGCAGATCAGGATAAAATAAAACTTATGAATCATAAGAAATATATTAATGACATAAAAAGCTTCTAAGAATGCAACAGAATAATCATTCACAACAAATATATATAATTATTTTATTTAATTTTCTATTTTATAAATTATATATTTTTTCTTTTTCTCCCCAGTAAACAAAAAGAATAAAATTGAATTTTTTTTTTTTGTTTATAACCACCGGTTTAGTCCGGTTCGGGGGAACAGCTCTGGCATCAAGTGGGTCAAGCCCCCTCCCGATCGCAGTTGCGGGGGATCGAACCGTGGTTCTCCCTACCAAGTCCAGCGCCAATCACCACTGGACCAACTAACGATTGGTGAATAAAATTGAATTTGAAAGCCTATAGTCTATAGAAACCCCAAATTTTAACACCTTAGTTTCTTCATTCCCGTATAATCATGGTTAAAAAAAAAATGTAATATTCACTTCTTCCAACTCTTCTAATAAAATTGAGTTGCTATCAAAAACTCAATTAAATCACACTTTGTCAAATAAAGAATTTCAGCTGCAACAAGGGATTCTTTGAAATTGACAGCTTTACTCGTTACATAAATTTCTATGCCAAGATCTTAAAGCACTTGCAAACAAAATTATAGACAAATACATGAAAAAACCGAAAAGTATGGTCGCCAAGGATTTTGTGCAAAAACGGCTATTATAACTTTGATGCTTTCTTCAATCAATTAATGACCTAAAAATTGTTTGATGTTTTATCTTGTTCCAATATATCATAGTATGAAGTTTGACAGCATTATTTTCACAAATAATTTTTAATTTCAGAATTACTTCAGCAAATATTTTACGAATAGGAGATGTCACAATAGAGAAGAAGATTGGAGCAGGAATTGGGTGTGGGAATATGTTAATGTTCTCATCTATTAAAAAATAGATACCTCACCTTAGCCACAACCTAATCAAAAAGCAAAAAAAATAAAATAATTAGAATTAGAATTAGGTAATACCTAGTGCTTGAATAATCATACAGCAGGTGTCCGCGGGCTCGTTGCCGCCGGCGAAACGAAGAGCGAACGTACAGCAGGTGCGCGGTGGGAGGCGGTGTCGCGGTGGGAGAACGAACGGTCGGAGGCGATGTCGCGAAGGAGAACCAACGGTGGGAGCTAGGCGGTGTCGCGGTGGGAGGAGAACGAACGGTGAAAGAAAAATACAGATTTGGGAAATGTTTTGTGAGGTTAGGGTTTTGTGAAATAGTGGGAGAGACTTTTCCCATCGGGTAATATACGGGCTGAAGTAATAGCCCATTATGCGCTACTTTTCTCATCGGGCCGTTTAGCACCTGATGGTGAAAGGATTTATAAAATAAGTTCAGCTTATTTACGATTTTATTTTTGTTTTATTTTTCCCATCGGGCCGTTTAGCACCTGATGTAAAAGCTCAGTAAACCATATATTTCTCATCGGGCAGTTTAGAACCCGATGTAAAAGGCTTTATAAAATAATTTCAGCTTATTTACGATTATGCCACCGTGTATTGGTTTTTTATTTTTGTTTTATTTTTCCCTTCATGTCCATTAAATGTCTGATGTAAAATCTCTAAAATCAAATTTTTTTCACATCAATTTATTATAAAACCTGATGTAAAATTATTTGACATATATTTTTCACATCAATTATCTTTATACCTGCTGTAAAAAATTTTAAACAAATGTAATATTTTTAGTAGTGTCAGTACATTATATGTTTAAATACAGATATGCACGTGAACCTCTGTATAAAAGGGCACACGAAAAATTAAAAAGTCACATGTGCATTTATTGGTCAATAGCCAACTCAAGCTTTTCAAGGATTTACTATTCACACATGATGTGATAAATGTTTGTCTATTTCAAGCTTCCTCATTTATATATCATCATTTCCATGGTGAAGATTTGGAAGGAATTTTTTTCTAACCTCAAGCAAAGTTATATTCAAACCCAAAACAACTCAGATCTATCTTTTGAAACAAAACTTTTACAATATAGATGGATAGGACAGGGCCTCTAATTCACAGTGAGGATATTTGTATGTTATCACTTGCAAAGTTGGATTTTCAAGTAAGCATACATACTGCCTTCTTATATATTGGTCGTTCTGAAATTATATTATCAAGTGTTTGCATGTGTAGAGTATTTAATAACTTGTCTAATTTGTTGTAGTTATTTTTGGAGGTTGATCCGTTGTTTGCACGGTTGCACAGAAAGGACCTATAAAAAATATGGATGGTACTAAACAACAAAGGTAAACATCATAGCCTAATATATAATAAAAACCATGATCAACCTCTTATAATTAAGGGATGGATGGATCTGGAGAATTATTATTCACTTCCAGGTAACGTCGTTGTGTATTTCAATTACTATGGAGACAATAATTTTGGGATCTCTGGGTTTCAAGAGATAACTTCATTAGAGGAACTACCAGCATATCATAATAGGTATCTTTATCACGAAGGAATACACGTATTTGATGTTGACCTAACACCGATTAGTGCCACGATTCCGAAATTAGTTGAGTTTTTTGTTATCCTGATACCTAATTCATTATGTGATATAAATTTTAATTTAAGGTTATTGATTTGAAACATCTTTAATTATAAATAAATTATGCAGAGACTGCAGCCTGAATTTGCATATGTTTTGAGAGAGCACAATTATGGAGTACTGATACTGTGCAATGACAATGGACGTAGCAAAATGCTTAATCTTTTGAATATAGATGATTTCCACTAGACAAAGCTTCGTCATGAATGGGATGTGTTCTGTGAGTGGAACCAATTTAAAGCTGGAGACATGATCCGTTTCAAATTAGACATTTTTTATTCGAAAAAACATGTCAAGTGTATAAGGTTTGGCATCCGTAGGTAATAGATGTAGTGCTACATTGTGTGATTTGGTATTGTAATTTCAATATTCAATGAAAACATAACAGTTAACTGGCTATGCAGTAGAACTAAAAACATCCATGATGAAAATGCATTAAATTGATCTGAACATCTATAAGATGACGTTGCATAGAGAAGCACCAATAATTGTTTCACAGTAAGAAAACAAATATTATTTAACGAAACATTGTGTTTATACCTGAAAGATCGAACAACATTTATAATAGCATACCATTTAGATGTTGTTGAAAATATCTTTATAAATGACATTAGATGTTGACGACTTAGCGCTGTTTATTTCATCATGTATCAAGATTTTGATAACCCTTTTGTTTGTAACCCAGGACAGTGCAACATAAATTTGACAATGAGTGAAAACATCACGAGGTATGTAAATTCCGACCCAATCCAGTTATTGTCCTTGTGATTTGTTAATGGTCATCGCATATGATACAATAATAGGAAATTGTCACCTATTTAATTTGAAAGACCAAGGGGATTGCGACGGTGACATATCCATTCGTGGAATGTAAATGAGCTTTCCATTGTTGTTATCACCAATCAATTTGGCCTCAAGTACATGAGTTGCCATTTTAGTTACTATCAGCCTCATCCCATTACACAAACCTTCAGATTGATTAATGTTTCGCATAAGCATAATTGGTGTACCAACCTTTAACTTGATGTGATAATTTGGCAGACCAGAAGTCCTTAAAGAGCTAAGGAATTATGGACTAAGCACATCCACATTATTTTGATCGTGAATTTCAGATCTATCAATGGAGATAGAGCTGTAGTAATCTCGTATCTCCCCTGAAAAAGCTAATATTCAGAAGTGATATCATTGGATAATATAAGAACAATATATAAAGTTTCGTTAGTAAATTTACCTGCCCTAGGACATGGTCAGTGATGTTTTCAACAACTTCTAAATTGAAAGCAAGGATGGCACAATTTTTTCAGATAATCGTAATCATGGTAACATTCAATGAAGTTTGGATACGTGTTGTTAACAATTACAACAATAGGGTCGGTGAAGTTAGTAATTAAAATTCTAGGGGAGATCTCAATATTGGCATAACCGTCGTTTGGTTCTGATATTCTTCCTTCTCCGATCTTTAAAAGCCAGTCTGAAAATTCAGCGATTTCCTTTTTTCTTCTTCACTTGGTACATAATGTAGACGCATGTTTTTGGTTAAGTTCATAACTTGGACGGAATGCCAAATATAAGAAGCGTTTATAGTTGAGTGGACAATATCATATTGCCTTTCGTCGTATACCAAGCGATTTCCCAATTGCGGAATGACATAATCTACTAGAGAAGGAATAGGTTTGAAGTCGCTCAGACTGCGACGATTAGACTGTAGCAACTTTTCAATCTCGATCAATGTTAAATTTTTTACATGTGCTTCAGTTAAAGTTAATTTTGCATACAATTGAATTAAAGATATAACCTTGCTTAGGTCATTACTAAATGAGACTGATTAATAGCAAATGGAGATAATGTGTATATACATTTTCCATGTTATATCTCTGCCAAGAGTAATAACAGTAATACTTTACATTGTTAGCATACCTGGATTGTTCGCTATGATTCTTTGTTCGTGCCATAGACCATCCGATAACAAAACCCATGACTCATTCCAAACATGACCAGGACGGTTTACGGGACCAAACATTGGTATAACAACCAAGAGTTTCCGAAGATAATGGCATGATCCCCATGCACTTGCTTCCTTGATAGCACCAATGTACTCTCGATCATCGTCTAGAAAGCCCATTGCAAAGCAAGCTTCTCGAAAACTTTCATATTGGTTGTCACCAACTTTTTTAATTTCTTCATAAGTGGTAGGTCCTTTGGCTACAGTCAACATCATCTGTAGATAGAAAAGTTCACCAGTTGTCGGTGGCACCAAGATTAAACGTCCGATGGTAAGCCCTTTTTTTCGCGGATTCCATATTCTACTTCTTTCAACATACACAAACTTCGTAAAAAATTCACCATATGTCAATGATCGGGCTTCCTCGTATTCTGAATTTGCAACCAGCCAAGACGTGAACATTGATTCGGTCACACTTGCATTTTCTAAAATATTCTCCATCCGGTCATAATCTGCGTAATAAACTGCCTTTTCACCAATTAGATGGTAGAACATACGTTCACAACAGGTTTTCGTCCATGGATTTTGTAAGAAAAAATTCGCCAACATGCTTCACTCGGAGAAACATATCTACAATCAATATATTGTTTGATCTCATCTATGGGTTCATTGTTTGCATCCTTGTTTGAGTTAGAAGCAACAACATTTGCGGGTATTCTGTTGTATCCTTTATGAATGTACTTGAATAGATACTTGATAGAAGTTCTCTGGTTACACCATTCCATATTTATATGCGCTTGATATTTCAACAACAAACGTGTGTTGTAGGGAACAACACTCCTATTATCCAACTCGATACCATTTTTTAGTATAAAATGTGTGTTGGATCTTCGACGGTATAATGGATAACCTTCAGCATCAACTATTGTGTCTTCAACGAAATTTTTGGGATAGTACTTCGAGCATTTCATATTTCTCATACATGGGCATTTAGGACGTGCCAGACCACATGGACCATGGATCATATGTGACTTTACCAAAGCATATAATGCAGGATGGCATATAGGATCAGGTAATTTAGCGGAAATGATGTTATCGATGTCAGATAGAGATGGATACTTGCTAAGAGGATGCAAGAAAAACAAAATATATGCATGCGGTAAACCTCTTTTTTGAAACTCAATTGTATACATGACTGCAGCAAAAAACCATGGAAAATGTCACAGAGTTACAAAATATAACAGAAAAAAATGCCATATTATGTAAATATAAAACTTACATGGCAAAACTTTACCAAGAATGTGTCGCTTAGTTAGATCAACCATGAGTTCATTGAATTTAAGCTTGAAAACTTTTCGAAATAATGTCGGGTCTATCATGCGGGATTAAATTTTTCTTCGACAACAGACGCGTAATCTCTGGCCAATTTGGGTTGCAAGTAAACGTTTTAAACAAATCAGGAAAGCCCATTTTTCTTGAAATGGCCATACCATCAAAATACAGTTGATCTATGTATCGTTTACTTCCAACAAAAGAAGAAGGCAAAAAACTGGTTTACCTTGCTTGCCACTTATGTTCTATTGTCCGTTAGCAGTATCCGCTTGTAATTTTTTATATTTACCGACCCTTAATTTCGATTGATTTTTTCTCAACCAATTTAGCCGTTCTGATTCCATCATTGCATAACCATCAACCAAAAATTGTTGGAAAAACCTTATAGAGTACAACAATGTTTTTGGTTCATTTGTTCGTTCTTGCAAATGGAAACATAGCCAATCTTCGATGCTCTACATATTTTTCCTTGTAACTGTAGTCTCGTCTTTATACTTGTGAAGTATATTTTTCATGTATCTATCTTCGCCATAGAAAAAAATTAAAGGGTATTGATATGCCAGATAACTTGGATTGAACTCATCGATTCTTTGCAATTTACCGTTACGGTACTAGACAATAATGTCTCTTTGTTCGACAGTGTCAATATCCCCCACAATAAGGGCAGCAACTTCTGAGACAGTTCGCATATTATAAACCTGATCGTCCTGTGGTCTATCAGATATGAGTTTCAACTTCAACTCTAACAAAGGGTTGGCCTTAAACATATCACGTGCCATCTGAAATGCTCTCGCAAGAACATTATGCTCATCCAACATCAACTTTAACTTTACAATAAGCCTACTATTTATATTCTAATTATCCCTGATCAATTGAGTACAATTAGCGTTGTATGTATGAATTATGTAGATTTATAATAAGGATGGAATTAACATAAGCCAATACCTAAAACATTTCATCATATTTGCAATCTTGTTATCAGTATCGTAAATATACAGTTGGGCATATTAGGGAGGTCGGCCTTCTTCAAGTAGGAGACTGCCTATTCGATGACAAGTTTGACCATGACGTCACAATGTTGGAGGCCCTCCTGCATGTGTTTCCTTGTAACTGTAGTCTCGTCTTTATACTTGTGAACTATATTTTTCTTGTATCCATCTTCGCCATAGAAAAAAGTTAAAGGGTATTGATATGCCAAATAACTTGGATTGAACTCATCGATTCTTTGCAATTTACTGTTACGGTACTGGACAATAATGTCTCTTTGTTCGGCAGTGTCAATATCCCTAAAAATAAGGGCAGCAACTTCTGAGACAGCTGGCATATTATAAACACGACCGTCATGCGGTCTATTAGATATGAGTTTCAACTTCAACTCTAACAAAGGGTTGGCCTTAAACATATCACGTGCCATCTGAAATGCTCTTGCAAGAATATTATGCTCATCCAATATTAACTTTAACTTTGAAATAACACTACTATTTATATCCTTAGTATCCATGATCAATTGATTACAATCAGCGTTATATGTATGAATTATGTAGATTTATAATAAGGATGGAATTAACATAAGCCAATACCTGAAACATTTCATCATATTTACAACCTTGTTATCAGTATCGTAAATATACAATTGGGCATATTGGGGAGGTCGGCCTTCTTCCGGTAGGAGACTTCCTATTCGATGAGATGTTTGACCATGAAGTCACAATGTTAGAGGTCCTCCTCCGTTAGATTGTTTTGTATCAAACTTCATTCCAGGTGAAGTAAATGAAAACATTGCATTGTAAGTACGAATGTTGGACTGGTAATTTTTACTTTCCAAATCGGCTCTATCATGAAGAAGTTTTTCCAACTGCTCGGGTGGTTTTCTTATAAAAGGAACAACAATACTGCCCTTGCAACACAATTCAAACTTTGGAGAATTTGTACTTTTTTTTTATTTTTTCGTTCATCATACCACATGCATGCATGACATATTTGACACTTCCAGATAGGGTCAACAATGTCAGAATACACTCCATTTACGAAACACAAACGATGAAACATAATGAATCTTAAGGAAGTCATCATATTTGGAATGATAAAGTAACAAATTAAAGCTACCTTGAAGGTGTTGTTCATGAATGGCATCAGGTTCATAAAAGTCATCTGAATCAGAACTGTTATACAATGAGTCGTTGTAATCCAAAATATTAGTTCCCTCTTCAAAAACGTTAGTAGTATGAGGTAATTGAGCAGTGGCACAAGGGGTCGAACGCAAAGAATGCCTTGGGATTTTTTTGTGGGGTTTATGCTGGTAGAGGACTCTCCACTATGATAAGATAGCGTTGTTACAACATCATTGAAAGAGCATAACAGGTTAACTCCATTGTTGGCATCAAATATGGACCTCTTACTGATTTCATTGTGGTTATTATGTCGTTGAGACAGTATAATATGGGCAATATTAGAGTTAAATATTGTTAGGGGTGATCGTGGAAATGGAAGTTGTGTCATAGTGGGAGATATTAATCATTTCTTGAGCTCGTCGGATGATTTTATTTGTTTGAATATATGTTGTAATGTTTCCTCTGGTTCAACATTATTTTCCTTCTTTTTATAGCGAGAAATGCAGTATTTTGATTATCAAGAACATGGTGTTTCTCCATGTCTGCACAGAGGGGTTGAAAAACGGGTAATGCACAAGCAGAGAAGAAGTGTGTGAACTTAGGCAATACAATGGAGATATATCATAATATAATAGTGTAGAACCATTGTTATTGCAACCAAAATAGATGTTTGCAAATGGAGGGAGATTTGAAAAGTTTCCAATTTTTTTAAAAAAATTGAGGGAATTAGTTTAGTGATGTCAAATTGAAGGTTATGGTATTATTTTAAAAAAATGAATGAATAGTTTAAAATAAAGGGAATGAGAAGATTTTGTTTAACCTACTCCTACAAAACATTAAAGGTATACAAATAAACTAAAAGTCGAAAATCATTGTTTTTTAGTGTCACTATTTCAGCATGCTGCAATGACATGATGTAGGTGGGAAATACTACAGTGCAAGAGATATAAAAGAAACCAAAAGGAAATGTGAGTTTGAGAAAAGCACGTGTCAATTCAAAACTTTTTTTAATAATACTACATGTAGCCCATACTATATAGGGGTAGGTTTGTAGATCAAAAAATGACAGCAAAAAGTCTTGAAACTCACGCAAAAAATCACAAACCCACCATTTAAGAACTTGCATGTTGATGACATCATGTTTTAGGTTACAAGCTATTGATTGTTGTTTTTATATATTATTGACTTACAAAATGACATCCGAGAGGTAGTTTGGCCACTGTATTGAAGTTATTTATACATGGAGGAAATAATTTTATTTATATTGTATCCGATTCACATTAAAATGCATTTGTATTTAGGGCTCATTAAACAAAACTTGAGTCTCTAGTTTCTAAAGTCACAATAATGAAAGTTTACATTGTATGAGCAAGGTTGTTAAAATATACAAGTATCTTTGTTGAAAATATCAATATCTAAAAAGGCACACAGAAAACATAATATGGATTTTAAGCAAAATCATATAACCAAAAAAAAATAGTAAATTTTACATTGTAGCCACAAAATATATGTTCCAATAGGTTTCAAATTGTTATCACTGATAAGTATGACATAACCATTAGCACAACATAATAACATATACATGATATAATTATAAACATAAGAAAAAAATCAGATTGTGATTCCACAAAATAGATTGTTTCTCAAGACAATGTCAGTGCTTCTCAACCTTGACAGCTCTCTTTCTGCCTTTCGTGATTTTTTTGAGCTTTGTTGAATATAACTCTCCATCACACAAGTTCTTCATTGTTGTTGATTCACTTGAGCCATTAGAAGCATGCCTCTTTGCCGTAGGTGTCATTGGTTTGGGGTGTGTTTGGAAGTAATTTCAAGATCCTGCATAAAAATGAAGAAGTCAAATTAAGAAGTATGGAAAACACATATATATATATATATACATATATATAAAAGTATAACATAAGAAAACAAATACTTATTAGGTAAGTACAAAAACAAAACCGTAATAACATCCCTCTCATCAACAACATCCCTTTCATCAACACTCTCTCGAAGTAACATCACAACAGAACAATTCTTCCAATCTGGTTGCCACTTAACCTTGAAGGCAATCTCTAAACCCAACATTTTGTCAAGTGCGAGCGGAAATTCAAGAGGATCATTTATTCCCTTCTACAAATGGAGTTAAATATTATAACTCTTAATATGTAAGGGACATCTGTATTTGAGAATAGAGTTTGTAAAGTTACTGCAAGTACCTCAATCATCGTGGTGTGCATGTGTGCAGCAGATATGTCTAAGAGTTGCTCACTTTCTTTGTCTCATAATACAAAGTTGCATTTTGTGCTACCGTGAACAACACCCACCTTAATTTTATACCTATAAATTGGAAGTTTAAATAGTAAGTGCAATAATAGTATTCGTAAAAAAGTGTTTAACCAAACATGTTGAAAAACATATCAGCGTTTACCTATAAATTGGCGTCTATGTGCCATGTCCTTTAGGAAAAATATAAGGTGGCTTATCTCCCTTCACCGAGCATGGGCATTCATGACATGCATGGTAGTACCAGCCAAACCTCAATGCAATGAGTTTCTAAGTGGTTGCAATAGTAGAGCAAAAAGTTACCTGCCAAAAACAACTGACATAAATAAGAAAATATTTTCAACGATTAAAGTAAAGAATCATTGTAAAGAGCATAATAGGTTTTTGTATAAGATTACCTCAATAAGTTTTATAATATCTGCAAGAGGGAGTACCACAAATTTTGACATCAATTTCTGATATGGAGTTTGTTAAGAACTAGATGAGTTTTGGGACCACACTTGAGATTGTGAACTTCGATGGTTAGATAGAGCCATCATATTTTCCTTTGTTATACTAAAAACCAAAAAACCATTAAAAAGGCTAATAACGTATAATATTATAGAATATCGAAATACAAATATTGTAAACAACTTTTGGCAAAGTCTTTGTTTGGTTCCAAATCCTCATTGATTGCGACTTTAGTGACATTGTAAGTGTTGGTAACAGATAGAGGATATTTACCTACATAAAAAAACATATGAATCATACAATCGGCATATTGTAAATGAACATTAATGATAAAAACGAATTTATGCTGATGAATTATAAACTATGACATAAGAAACATAATGAAAAAATATACCATTCTTGTTTGACTTTGGCGTATTGAATAAAAACCACAACTGGATCAGAAGAATTAGAATGTTGTTGCATGTAGTTGATAAATTGCATAGCGTAAGACTTCCAAAGTGTACAATTTACGGTGTTGTTGCTACGGAAAAGAGCATTATAAACCCAACAAATTAAACTCACAACATTTAAAAAGATGTTACTAAATGGTTAGAAAAACAAAAGACAAAATCAGTGCAGACCTCAAGTCTCGAATGGTGAAGTCCACCTGTTGTTTTTTACCACCAACTTGACCCTGTGTTTAGCCTATTTCATCAACCACTCCAATAACATCTGTAAAAGTGTAGATATTGTTTATCAATATGATGTGATGAAAAAAAGATGAAAATAAATTCAGAATAACTGTCATAACATTACCTATAAGTAAATGTTTATTCCACCTGCCAGTTAAAATATCAACCAAAGGAGTTACATTAAGATTTTTTCTGGTATTTTGTGATTGTTTCTATCACCAACTTTGGTACCTCCAGTGAATTTTATGAGGAAATTGTGCGGTGTAGGCTTGAAAAGCAGATCATTCAGTTGAACCTGAAAGTTTGCAATAGTGCATATCTCATTCAAAGTAAGAACTGAATCAAAAGCATCCCTATGCGACGGCGGTACGATAGCTTGTATACCAGTACCCTACATAAAATGTGAAAACAAAAAACAGTGAATATCATACATGAAAAATAAAAAACAAAGTAATTGTACATTTGTTTTCAACATAAACGAAGTCTACCAACTTCCAACAGTGTTCATACTTTCTTCCATAGTAAATAGAGTGTTCTATATAAGAAACAGAATAAAACAAAACTTGTGACCATAAACCAATTTATGAAATAGAAGAAAACAAATTTTATCACCCACCACTAGAAAAACAGTTTTTAGCGTCGGCCATTTGCAGACGCTAGAGGTGAAAAACGGACACTAAATATAAGTTTAGCGTCGGATTAGCGTCGGGGTCGGGCCTTGGATAAAAACCTCGAAGCTAATGGGTAGCGTCGGCCACAGAGAATCCGAGGCTACTTAGCGTCGGCTAAACCGAGGCTTAGTGGACACTAACATTTATCTTAGCGTCGAGCAAGCCTACACTAAAGTCAACATAGAAAAGTCATCAATTTTTGTTAGCGTCGGCTTAGACGACTCTATAGTCAATTAAGGAAAGTCAACGAAACTTATTAAGCGTCGGCCCGACCGACTCTATAGTCAACTGAAGAAAGTCAATGAAAGCTTGTTAGCGTCAGTCAAGCCGACTCTAATTTCAAAGTCAATTAAGAAAAGTCAATAGCTTTGGTTTGATTTTTCTTATGGGTGCAAACATATTTACTGATGTATCATTAAGAAAACATGATAACATACATACATCAGTGACCTTAATTAACAATGCTTCTAAGGTAAAACAAGTTGGAGTAAGCAACATGATAGAATTATACAAGGTATACATATCATAAAAGCAAGTTGTATACTTTCCGAGCAAGTTGTACTGTGAATATTATTAATAGAACTATACAGGGTATACATATCATCATATGTCACTAAGATATTTTTTAACAACCATTGCTATACATAACTATAAAAAGATACATATTACAGTAAAAAAATCTAATAAAGGTTTGATTCTTTAAAACTTGTTCTAATATCATCATTCATATCCAATTGGTTACTTCTCAAAAACTCAAAATCTTCTACAATTTTCTAAAAGAAACGTATCATCCAAACCTTTTCAGCATTTCATAGAGCCTTAGATGCTTCGGTGTGCCTTCCAGAATTAAAGGCATTTAAATCAAATTCTTCGGATGCAGCTTTAGTAGACCAAAGTCACGGGTTAATTGTGCTTCTAGTCTTATATCTGGGTATGGGGACATCGTGTGCAACAACTTTGATATCTTCTCCTCCAACCCAATTGATAGCATATAAACTGCCTCGAGATACAAAACATACCAGAAACTCAACTGTTGCAACTTAACACCAATAATGAAAAGCAATGGCATGCTTACGGCTGTAGATATAGAAAATATTAAAGAGCAGCTTTGAATATCATTGAACTCAACAAATTTAATAAAATAGTTAATCAAAAAATGAAACTAAGAATTGTGCGCTTACTTGATAGCAACTTTGATTTGAACTTAGGTGGCAGCCTTCTCGAGCCTCACTGTAAGGTCAACAATAGAGACATCCACAGTTGGGACACAGAATGACGTACTGGTCAATTTTCCATTCAAAGCATGAAGCACTTTACCGACAGCCTAATGGGACAGAACAAGTTAAAACCAAATCCAAATATTAGTAACAACAATAATCGCAACAGTGCTAAAGAGTCTGAAAACAGAACCAAATTTTCTCACCTTAGCAGCAACTCCAGTACTGTTGGGAATTATGTTAAATGAAGCAGCTCTTCCACCTCTTCAGTCCTTGCTTGATGGTCCCTCAAAAGTCTTCTGGGTGGATGGTTATTAGCATTGCAGCAAGATAAGAATGAATTACCAAGTTCTAAGATAAAATAACAAATGCAATAGTAACACACTAGCTATATACCCACTAGTGATGGAATGGACAGTGGTCATGAGACCCTAAAAAATGCCAAACATGTCATTAATAACCTGCAGAATAAACAAGGCACAATTAAGACCTTATATCCGGGTATGGGGACATCGTGTGCCACAACATTGATACCTTCTCCTCCAACCCAAGTGATAACATATGTACTAAAAACCATTTTCGGGCAGAAAATAAAACTATGACAAGTTAGATAAATTGCTTACAATGAAACATAGTAGAATACATCCAGCTACCTCAGGATACAAAACATACCAGAAAATTAAGTGTTGCAACTTAACACCATCAATGAAAAGCAAGGGCATGCTTACGGCTGTAGATATAGCAAAATTTGTCGGCTTAATAACAATGTTGGAGATAAATACTAGTTTCAAAATCAAATGACGTGGAAGCAAAAATACTTGGGGATGAACAGAGTCGGTGTAAATCATGTAGGCAACACAAGCTACAACACTAGCAATCTTGGCAAGCCATCCAGGTCCAAATATGGTAAACGCCAAAACACCTATGGCTGCACAACCTATTTGAGGCATCAACATACTGTACTTCTTCATAATAATCACAGTTTACTTAGAAACTCCTTACAATGAGGGATTATATGATTGAGTGATAGTGTAAAATTATTTTACACCAACGGTTTATATGAATTAAATCAAAAAGGAGTTAGTAGTAATAGACATACCCGGTTTATAACTAAGCTGGGTCAAACACTTTGCATACAGACCAATTAGCTCTAAATTACCAATTGCATTCAATAATGCTCTACCCTGCAAGATAGAACAACATATGGAAATAAGTCTCAGATGTTGGTAATGTTTCAAGCTGGTCAAATCATTAAGTTAGCACCCAAAGAACACATGAGTCTTCCCAGGTTAAGCTTGATAAAAGAATAGTCATCGATAAAGCATTTGATAGAAGATAAAAACAATGAAGAGTAATCAAGTTATGTACATGATGTTTGTGTTTCTTGATTCATGTAAGTAATGAAAATCTAAAAATCACAACATGTATCAGCCACACACAAAACAGTAATCACCTATAGATTTCAAAAGCATTTAAACATGCCTACTTTGATTATTGACTCATGTAACTAATGAAAAAAATAAAATTATAAAGATATTTTCATAAGTAAAACGGATAAACTCATCAGAAACATGATTTAAACCCTAAATCGAAAAGTCTAAAACTGAATAAAATACACCAACCTTGCAAACTTCTGAAGAACAAAGATCACAACTTCAAGAAGATGGTGGTTATGTTGCTCGTCGTCATGGTGTTGTTCGTCGTCGAACACTAAGTCTTCAAGAACTGCAGTATCAGAATCAATGAAGCCCTAATCAGTAGAAGAAGTGGGTAAGTTAAAATGTCTCATTCTTCAAGAACCCAACCATAGAAAGTGAAATCAGAGGTGGGAGACTTACCAATGAACGAAGTAGCGGTGGTATTCTTCAAATCGGTGATGTTCTTTGTTTGAGAAGGAAAGGTTTGAGAAGGACGGGTTAAAGAAGGAAGGGTTTAACGTCGGAGAAGAAAAGGAAGGGTTTGACGTTGGAAAAGAAAGGGTTTATAGGTTTAGCGTTTAGAGGTTTTTAGGGTTTATCGTTTGAAAGATTGGGAGACTGAGAGACTAAACAAGTTTAAGGTTGGAGAAGAAAGGGATAAAGGTTTAGCGTTTTTCATCTTTTACGTTAGAATATTTTTTCATTTATTTTTATTTAACTAGTTTTATAATTTTATTTAGTTTTACTTTATAGTTATAATTTTATTTAGTTTTATTATATTAAATAGATTTTAATTCAATTTTGGTTTTGTTTTCTTATTTTATTTTATAAATTTGGTTTTAGTTATAACTTAAAGTTTTATTTTATAATTTAGTTTAATTTTATTCGATTATAAGAAGATAATTTTTTTCCGCAGCAATAGATTTACATTAGCGTCCGCTTGAACCGACGCTACTAAGGAAATATAAATAAATATAATATATTAAAAAACAAAATAAAATGCTTCAAACGAAAATAGTGGAGGGAAAGGTTCGCGCTCAATAGAATTTCATTAGCGGCGGCCAGACGGACGCTAGTATTTCAATAAATAAATAAGTAAATAAATATTTAAGAACATTAGAGTCGGCTACACGGACGCTACTAGATAAATAAAGTACATCAAAAAATAAAATAAAATGTGTCGAACGAAAATAGTGGAGGGAAAAGTTCGCGCTACAATTGAATTTTAGTAACGGCGGCCTGACGGACGTTGGCAATTAAATAAATAAATATATAAACTAACAGATAAATGAATATGAAAATAATTAAGAACAATAGCGTCGGCTTAACCGACACTACCATTAACTATTTATTTAAATATTTTAAACAAAGGATTAAACCTTTTAGCGTTCGTTAGAGAGACACAAATCCGACGCTATTAGCGTCGGTGTCGGGGGCCGACGCTAAATATCTGACGCTAAAACGCAGTTTTCTAGTAGTGACCATAGCCAAAATATTTAACAGAAGGGTTGTTCAAAATATTTAACACAAGGAAACAACATTTAGTGAAAAAACGAAATGTTCAAAAACAAAAACATCAATAGGTATATCTAACTTACCTCCCTGTCATACACCACCATTTCGAAATGCTCCTTACCATTTAAGCTTACAGTCCATTTGTGGTGAACCTTAACAACAAGTTTCTAAAAATCTTTCTCATTGTTAATGTCCGCTATTTTTTCCCTGCGATGACAGCAAACCCATTACCCCATTTTCAACCCAAAAATCATTCCCAGCTTAGTTTTCATCACGAGTTTCATGAATATAACACACACACACACACACACACACACACACACATATATATATATATATATATATATATATATATATATATATATAACACATAGAATCAATGATAAACATCAAATCATAACACATAAGGTAATTTCATGGATTCTCTTAACATCTCAAAGTCAGGGTTTCACCAACATTTACATTCACACATTAATTCATAAGTTATTCACATACCCACTCACAATCTTGCATAGAATCATCATCTTAAGGTAGATTTTCACATCATTGATAGATTAACATATCAATTTCATCCCAATTTATAACACACATTCATGGATACTAGACATAGAATCAAAACCCCACCCTAAACATCATCATACAATCCCTTATCACGAAATAATCTCACCCTTACCTTGGATTTTGACTGAAGACAACTCTAATCTTCAATCTTGGGGTTGACCTAGCTTTCTCCTCTTCTCTCCTCTCTTCTCTTCTTTGTCTTCTTTTCCCAATTTCACCAAATGAGCTTCTAATTCTCTATTCTCTAAAACCTTTGTTTTTGTTAAACCCTTACTATCTTTCTCATAATGCTAATGGGCTCTAATTAGCACCTCTCAATTACGAATTCTATCATAAACCCAATAACTTTTAACCTTACTAACTTATGTTATTTATTAATAATTCCCAATAAATAAAACAAAATCAATTAAGCATATAATTAACACATAATTCATACAATTGTCAATTAATTCACACAACACACATAACATAAATAATTAAAGTAAAAACGGGCGTTACATATTCCATGATCGGCGTCAAGATTTATATAAGGTACTTTTACATTAGACGGAAAGAATCATGTTCCATGATAGATAAAAAAATTACTTTGTCAATGTGTTGTGTTTCTCACGTGTTATCTTAGATGCCGTCATGAGCTCATAGCTAATCTTTTCAACTGAAAGTATGTGTTATGATAGGCTTAATAATGGTTATGATACAGGTACAATGTGCATGGTTGGGCTGGTAAACTTCTACAGTTTAATCAACTCTTATGTTAAGCGTATGGTGTTTCTAATTATTGGAGTCTGATATTTCTTTTCAATTCTTCCTTTGTTTACAGTTTTATACCTCAGTGGAATAAGCTATTGGGAAGAATTTTCTTTAGTTTTTGGGTTTTGTCTCATATGTACCCTTTTGCTAAAAGGTTAATGGGTAGGAGAGGAAGGGTTCCTACAATTGTCTATGTTTGGTCAGAGCTGTTTTCCATTACTATTGCTTTGCTTTGGATTTTGATTGATCCTCCAACTACGACTGGTGGAGGAGGAAATATTGAAATATGATTGCTTTCAAAGTATATTTATCATGTATACATATACCGATTCATAAGCCTAGAACATTTCTTTGATTGACATAAGGATTTTGTTCATGAAATTGCTATAAGTATTTCTATATCATATATAAGAATGTTGAAATTTGACAAGAAATTTCTTGATGGGTTCGGTTTTAATGATGTTTCAGTCAACAATGTGCTTATGTTGGAAGCCCGTTTTTCATTGGAGGAGGTTAAAGAAATTGTGTGGCTTGGGGATTATGAGAAAATTTCTGGGCTTAATGGTTTCCCTTTGGGCTTTCTCAAGAAGTGCTGGAGCTTTTTGTCTTTAGAAGTGATGGCTTTTGTGCAGGATTTTCACTCTCGTGGTAAATTGCCAAAAGCAGTTACGACATCCTTCTTGGCTCTGATCCCTAAAGTTGATAACCCGCAGGAGGTTGTTGATTTTAGGCCAATCTGTCTTATATGATGTTTGTAATGGTTGCTCTCTAAGTTATTGACTGCTAGGTTAAAGAAGGTGATGAGTATTCTTATTTCGTCTAACCAATCAACTTTCGTTGAAGGGAGGCAAATGTTGGATGGTGCTCTCGTTTTGAATGAGATTATTGATTTTGCAAAGAGGAATGTGAAGGAGTGTTTAATCTTGAAGGTGGATTTCGAAAAGGCGTATGATTGTGTTTCGTGGGGTTTTCTTAGGTATATTTTTTCTCGGTTGGGTTTCGGTAGCAAGTGGTGTTTGTGGATGGAAGGGTTGGTTTTCTCAAGTACCATTTTGGTGCTCGTTAATGGCAGCCCAACAACAAATTTTGTTGCTAATAGAGGGCTTCATCTAGGTGACCCGCTATCCCCTTTTTTATTTTTACTTGTAGTAGAAGGATTGGCGGGTCTCATGAGGAACGCAGTAGCTTTTGGAGGGTTTAGAGGTTTTCATTTCAATGAGCATATCCATTTTTAACTCCTTCAATTTGCGGACGATACGAGTTGTACGTGATGGTAATCTGGATAATCTCTGGTGCATCAATGGGGCTCTAAGGAGTTTCGAGTTAGCATCCGGATTGTGTATAAACTTTGGCAAAAGCAAACTGTTTAACATTAATATGCGTGAGGAATTTACTGTGACTGCCTCTGAGTTCTTACCGTGTGATGTTGGTTCAGTGCCTTTTACTTTCTATGGGAAGTCTGGTCAGAGCGAATCATAGGAGAAAGGAGACTTGGAAGCTTATCTTTGCGAAGCTTTTGAGAAGGATGTCTTCTTGGCGTGGAAAGCACTTATCGCTTGGAGGTAAAGTCACCTATCTTAATTCTGTTATGAATAGTATTCCGATTTATTGGCTGTCGTTCTTCAAAGCACCAAAAGTTATGTGGGAAGAGATTATTAAAATTCAGAGGCAATTCTTATGGGGTAAAGCGGAAGATAAGAAGGGAATGTGTTGGGTGAGTTGGGATACCGTCTTTAGGACCAAGGAAGATGGTGGTTTGAGCGTTCAAAATGTGTAGACATTTAATACGATACTTATTAGCAAATGGGGTTAGAGGTGCTTGGCGGAGACGTGATGTTATGTGGTCCGGTTAGTTACAGTTTTGGTACGAAGATGCTTTTATTTTTCTTCATGAACAGGTGATAGGGAATAAGAATAAGAAATTTTTGTTATGGTGGCGTGATGTGAGGGAGGTTTGCCGGTGTTGTATTAGTGAACAACAGTGGTTTCTAAATGCAGTCTCTTTCAATATTGGCTCGGGACAGAGAATTTGTTTTTGGACTCATCGTTGGGCTGGTAACGCCACGTTGAAAACTCTTTTCCCGAACCTTTACGATGCATCTTCAAACTAGGACTCTTTTGTGGAAGAGGCTGGGTGGTGGGACGAAGGTGTTTGGCGGTGGAATTTGGGTTTTGATGTAGACAGTTCGCTGCATCAGGCTGGTACGGGTATGCTGCTAGTACTGGCAGACTTTCAATCAAAGCTTGACTCTCCTGATAAGGTTGTTTGGGTGTATAAGAAAGAAGCCTTTTCGGTCAAGAATGCTTACCTTGCTCTATACAATATTAAGACAGGTCCAAGTTCCTTGGATAGCGACAAGTTGTGTGTTATTTCGAATATTTGGAAAGCGAAGGTTCCCGGCAAGATCAAAATATTAGGTTGGCGTTTCATGCTCAATAATCTGCCTTCTAAAACGGAGCTTCATCGAAGAGGTGTCATCCGTGATGCGTCATTGTTATCTTGTCCAGGTTGTTCTTTAGTCGACGAGAGTGTGTCGCATCTTTCCTTTGGGTATATCGAGTCGAGAAGTGTTTGGGTGAAGGTGTTTAGATGGCTGCTAATGACGATGGGGAGTCTTTTTCATCGGGTCTCGAGCAAGATGATAATGAGTTCTTGTGTGTCAATCTCGCCAAGGTCGTTCGACCCTCTTTCTTTCATTTTTTTTCTGGCTGCTACTGTCGTGGAATATTTGGAGAGCTAGGAATGCGTTGATATTTTCTAATAGAGGTGTAGAAGCGGATTTAGCTTTATGGCATGATAATCCGGCGGAGCTTGTGGTGTTGTAATCGTTGGGGTAGTGGGTTGTGGTCGGGTCTTGGTCTTTGGTTGCGTTTCTTGTTCTTTTTGTATTGGGTTAGCACCCCTTTTGCTGTTTAATATAAAATTGCTTATAAAAAAAGTGAGAATTGGAAAAAAAAATTGTAATTTCCTAGATAAATAGATATTTGCAAAACAAAGCAGGGTGGGAGGATAAGAAAGAGAAAAATGTATAGAGAAATAAGAAGAGAGTCATTTAACATTATTATTGATATTTAAAAATATTTTGGGTATTAAATTATGTATAAAGTTTAGATTTTATTATATACCTCGTATTGTTCTTATCATACCGAATTCATAAAGGAAAATTTCAAAACCTCGTTTGCATGTGATCCTTCCAATAATGCTGCAATACATACACATTCCAAGACTTAATTACTAACCTTTAAATTTTAAGAATGGACTAAAGTGAAATCGTTGAACCCCAGCATTTTTCTATTCATAGCTAAAGGCTCATTCTATAAATTTTTTATCTACATTCTTGATACAAATTCTTTTTCCTTGTTCTTCATGGTTTTAAATCCGAGTTTTCCCTTGTCGTATAAGTTGCATACTCATGTAACTTTATGGAAAAAATTGTGTTCATTCATAACAATATTATTATGGCAAAACAAAATATTTGGAAGATGTTCTATTTTGTTCCTATCGGTCTTGCTTTTGAAAAATATAGAAGTTTTTATTTATTGCTTGCAATAATAGAGAGTTAACTAGACGTTTGCCCGTGCGATGCACGGATATATTTTATTGAACTTTTATTAATAAATAAATATGATTAAAAAATATTTTAAAATATTGTGATTTCATACTAATTGTGTTTTTAAGAAAAATATTAACAACAATTTAATAATGAGTATTTATGAAAAAAATTATAATATAATTAAAAAGGATTTTAAAAAAATCAAATAGTGTAAAATAGTGAAATTTACATTAGATCAAAAAAAGTCCAGATATTATATATTTGTATAGATAAAAAAAATTATATGTACTAATCTACTTTTTTACAATTAGCAAATTAAATAGTGTCATTATAATTATAAATTAAACACTTATTTTTGGAGATTGTTAAATGAAATAATAAAAAATATTATGAGTAAAACAAATTTAATTTAACTTT
Organism: Vicia villosa; assembly: GCF_029867415.1. Classification (NCBI taxonomy): domain Eukaryota; kingdom Viridiplantae; phylum Streptophyta; class Magnoliopsida; order Fabales; family Fabaceae; genus Vicia; species Vicia villosa. The sequence goes on along the minus strand of NW_026705304.1, from coordinate 756,461 downwards.
TATTGTTAAATATTACTGTTTAAAAAATTATTTGATTCTTATTTATTTAAATAACTAAATATATTTTGAATTTCAAATAATTGATTTAGAGATAAATTAAGTTACTTAAAACTTTTAAGTAATACGAACATCATAAAAGATGAAATGAATGTGACTATTTTTTCTAAAAAATAAATAAGGTTTGCAATAATAAGAAAACTTTTTTTATTCTTTAAATTGAGAAATAAAAGTATTATATATCAAAATTTATATATTGATTTTAAAATACATAAATAAAATAGAAAAACAATTGTAGTTATACACCGATTTTAATGAAGCAAACAACTATATATTGAAGATTTGCAATGTTCATACATTTACAAATGAGATGGTAAATTTGTCAAAGTCTCTAATCTAATATAATTATGATTAGTTACAAATTGAATAAATAACTTACAAATTGACTAAATAACTACACAATATAATAACTATAAAAAGTTAGATAAATTTATGAATTATCAAAAACCTGTAGATCAACAAACAAATATATTCGAATTAATAAAAAAAAAGTTAAAAAATTTGACAATATAATAATTTGATAAAATAGAAAAGTTCGACAATGTTTATTCTCCTCATAAAAAAATTTGTCATTTTTCATAAATGAAAAGCACATGTAAGAAAATGATGGTTGTGTGGTGAGGAGAATAATATATAATTGATAATGAAAATTCCATTATGAAGGAGAAGGTAATGTATAATTTGGTTCATCTTTCCTATGATGGAGGTGGGGAGATACATAGATTTGAAAAGAAAGTAGAGAGTTGTAACTTTTCACTAATAAATAATTGTTATAGAGGTTTATTAATTTATTTTATTAATTAACTAAATTTATTTTTATTAATTATTTAATTATTAATAGTGGTAGAGGTGGTTGGTATGAAAAAATAATTAATATAAAACTGATTGAATAGCTTCATAAATTAAATTTAAAATATTAAATAAGAGAAAGTTTTAGAAAAATATAAACTTTTTACTATTTCATATCATACTTTTAATTTATTAATTTCCTAAAGTTATTATCTGTATACCTCTCCAAGTTTTTTTATTAATCAATTAATAATTAAATTAAAAATAAAATGGCTTCACAAATTAAATTTAAAAAATTAAATATGGCAGAAAAATTAGCAAACAATAATAAATTAAGATATAAAGAAACTAAAAATAAAAACAAACATACATTATAAGAGTATAATTTCGTTTGATATAAAATTGCGAAAGAAAATAAAAATCATAAGTAGAAGAATGATTATTCAAAGCAATATAAATTATTTTTTGTCAATAATATTTTCTTTTACAATTTTTATAAAATTTATTAATAAATTAATAAAGATGAGAAGTTGAGTTTAAATATAAAATAAAATGAGTTAGTGGTGACAATAGTTATAGGGGAGGGAATGGACAATATGAAATGAGTTAACGGTATACGAAGAAAAATATAAATAATAAACATATATATGTGAATAATAAAAATAATAAAAAATTAAAGTTAAGAAATTATCACATATGACAATAAATAATTCAATTAATATTTTAACCAAACCTCTATGACAACACATCCTTTTCAACAATTTGTTTATCAACAAATTGTGATGATTCAAAGTTTAAACCTAAAAAAATCAATATAACAAAAAAATAGCAAACAATAATTAAAAAATAAATATAAATAAAATTAGAAATAATTATAAATATAAGAATCGAATAGATGTATGAATAATGAACATAATTAAAAAAATAAAGTTAACAATCATCACATGTGACAATAAATATTTCAATTAATCTTTTAACCAAACCTCTATTACGACACATCCTCTTCAACCATTTGTTTGTCAACAAAATACATGTTGCGATGATTTAAAGTTTAAACCTACAAAAATCAATATAGCAAAAAATTAGCAAACAATAATACCTTAAAAAGGATGAGAAGGATGAAGGAAAAAATAAACTTTTAAAAGTGAGAAAAAAAAATAGACGTAGAATGAAAAAAAATATAAATAGCATTGTTATTATTAATGAAAGGGAAAGTAAAAGTTCTTAAATAACATGAGAATACATGTGAGTTTATGTGTAGCAAAATGTGCAATAGAACAACATTTTAAAACATTGTATGAGATAGTTTTATTATTTGTTAGTGGGATAGTGGCTTTAGCTTTTGAGTTAGTTTCTATTGCTAGTGGGTTAGTGATTTTTTAATTGACACTTTTATTTAATTTTGAAACGTGGGAATGTGGGAATGTATCACTTTAAACCACCAAAATGCACATTAATATTTTGAAACATGGAAGTTAACATTCTTTTTCTATTAACTTTTTTATTTAAACATTTTTTTATTTAATTAAATAGTTTAAAATGTATTTAATTAATTAATTACTTTTATTTAATTAATTAATTTATTATTATTAAAAGTTTTGGAGGGAAATTTTAGTGGGAAGAACTTCTAGGATTATAATTTAGTATGATGATAAATTATGAAATGTATCATTGAATTCTTAATTTTTTTTTTAATGTGCAATTTTTTGCTTTATTTTATTAGAAATTTTGTGTTACGTATAACAACACAGAAAAATACTTACATGAACACAAACATAACAAGTGGTTTTACAAACAACCAATCACAAATTTTTATTAATTAAAAAATAAAAATATTTTTTCTCTCTCCTCCTTAATCACAACCACTCCATGAATCCAATTAAAAAAGAAGTTAAATTTTAAATAAATTTAAAAAATTCTCTTTTTTTATTGGTTGTTCCTAACACTAAAGATTTGTGTTCCTAACAACACATTTGATATTTGCTATGTTTCAGATTTTAGGAACATTTATAATTCATAGTTTTTACTAGTTTAAGTAAAAGTATATAATTGATGCTTATTTTGTAGTTATTTTTTACCTTGAATTAAAAAAAAAAGTATAATATGGATTTTCGTTTTAAGTAATGAACTTATTTAGATTGTGATAATTGGGAATTTCATGTTAAAAACTAAAAATAGCATGTTTCACATGAAATTCTTGTATGATTATTATGCATGATGACAACCTAGGATAGTAGACATGATTTTGTCTTGGAATTCAATGTGATATTATGTATATTACGAGGTTTGATCATGTTAGCTTAGATAAAGAAGTTAGGAGGACTTATAATAGATTTTAGAAGATTTGGAATGAGCGAAAACACATTAATTTCATAGATTTTTCCTCCTCCTTACCTCATAGAACGGTAGAGGCACACGCGACGCATACAAAGGACCTGCTAGAAGGGTGTTTGATTTGCTAGGCAGACTTGGGCGTGTGAGGCACGTTACAGGCCTCTTATGAAAAATTTTCCTGATTTTTGGACAAGTATAAATGCTTTTTTTGTCTCATTGATTACAAGAAGTAAAAACCTTAATATGAATTCCTAAGAGTAGTTAATCATGTGTATGAATGATACATATTGTAAAAGAAACTTTAATCAATATATAACTTGTTTTTTTTTAAATAAGTGATGGAATTAAAGGGAGCAAAAGGGATGCTCCGCCCCAATACAACAAAGAAAACTACCGTTCAAAACAAAGAAGAGGTAGAATGTTCCAATAATAAAAGCTACAAAGATTGACTCTCCTATGAGAGGCACACAACCACCTCCAAGAAAGAGAAACAATTTCCGACATACATTCGGTAAAGCTAAAGCCTTCCTTCTCAAAGATCACCGCATTGCGCTTTAACCAAATCACCCAAACCGTAGCGAGCCAAACGGTACCCACAATCATACGCTTGTTTAAACAAAGAATCTTCCCGAAGAAATGGAAGAAATCGCCAAACTCATCGATGGACAAGTCTTCGGATATATCAAGCCACATAAACACCCTTCTCCAAACTCGGATCGTAATATTACACAAGAAAAATAGATGAGATAAGGTTTCCTCCTCCTTTGAACACAAGGCACAAACCGCTTCACTTCCTTCCTCCAATACACCCCTTCTCACCAATTGATCTCTAGTTGGGATTCTATTTAATAAAAATCTCCAACAAAAACAAAGAATTCTTGGAGGGACTTTGAACTTCCATAAATAGTTTAGGGCCAACACCTTTGTACTATCCAACGGAGGGCCGGATAGATACGCCTTAAAATACTCATAGCAAGAGCTAACGGAAAAGCAACCATTTGAAGTCAAAGTCCAAGAGAAACTATCATCACAATTCTCTATGATAGGGACCGTATCTAGAACTCTTTGTAAATCTATTACCTCCGCTGTCAGCTGCCTCACGAATGCAGAATCCACGCCAGAATCTTCGCCTACAACTGCCGGACCAGAACCTGTAGCCGCTGCCTGCCCGAAGCCAGAATCTGCTGCCAGCGGAACAGAAGCTACAGCCGGCGGAACAGAATCAGCTGCAACCGCAACGCCACTGTTGCTGCATCTTCTCTGCCGCTCCACAACTGCTACAGCCACAGCCGCCGGACTGTTTTCAGAGAACCAACTCAAGAGATTCCAACTCCAACCTCCATTACTAAAGCTCCCTGCAAAATAAATAGAATCCGAAAAATTCCCGGCTAAAGAGAATAGCAAAGGAAAAGATTCCATAAGTGAATTTTGACCCGTCCAGGACGCATACCACAACGGCGTTGAAGCACCATTACCAATGTTACATTTAATAGCGCTCGAGAAATTATCAAATAAAAGCCTCTCAAAATTATCCGAAACAATAACATCCCTCCACCAATGAGACTCCTTTTTAGACAAGATGGAAACATCCCCAATCATCACTTTAAGCCTCGTGTTACCGTACCGAGCTTCTAACAAATCTTTCCACACCGTATCCTTTTCCGTTAGAATCCTCCACTTCCACTTACTAAGAAGAGCAACATTCATAATCTCCACATCTTTCACTCCCAAGCCTCCCTCCTTTCTCGATTTGCTAACCGTATCCCAATTAACCCAATGGATGGGTTTGCCAAGCTCACTCCCGCCCCAAAGAAACTTTCTTTGGATAGATTTGATTTCAAGCAAAACCTTCTTGGGCGCCTTATAAAAAGATAAAGAGTAAATCGGAATAGCACTAAGCACCGAATTAATCAACTCCACTCTACCCGCCATACTAAGGTACCTTCCTCTCCACTTATTTAACCTTTTTCTAAGCATAGATAGAAGGTCCTTCCACATTGATAATTTCCTTGGGCTATCACCTACTTTAACACCAAGGAACTTAAACGGAAGAGAACCCACCTTGCACGACAAGAAAGATGAAGCCGCCTCCATATACCCCTCTCCCACATTAACACCAAAAAGATTACTCTTGTGAAAGTTAACTCTTAGCCCCGTCATCAATTCGAACCCTCTAAGAATGGCTTTCATACTCCATAAATTCGCCGTGTCACCTTCGGCCAAAATAATAGTATCATCCGCGAATTGAAGCAAATCCACCTCCTTATTCTCTTTGTAACTAAAGCCCCGAAATTCCCCTATTTCTTTAGATCTTTTCATAAGAGCCGTGAGGACCTCCATGACCAATACAAAGACGAAAGGAGACAAGGGGTCACCTTGTCTAAGACCTTTCTCAACTACAAAGTCTTTGGTATTACTTCCATTAACAAGAATAGACAAGGAGTTAGTAAAGATACAACACTCCATCCACCTCAACCACCGATCTCCAAAGCCCATCCTCTTTAAAATATATCTAACAAAGTTCCAACTTACTCTATCATAAGCCTTCTCAAAGTCGACCTTCAAAACAACGCAACTCCTTTTTTCTCTTTTAGCTAGATCCAAAACCTCATTCACAACTAGAACTCCATCCATAATGTTTCTTCCTTCAATGAAAGCCGATTGATTTTTAGAAACAAGTTTCCCGATCACCTTCTTTAGCCTATTAGCCAACAACTTAGCCAAGATCTTGTACAAACTCCCAACCAAGCATATAGGCCGATATTCATACAACGATTGCGGATTATTAACTTTTGGCACTAAAGTGATGAAAGCGGAAGTACAAGCTTTTATAAGTTTAGACCTTTCATAGAAATCTTGCACGAAAGAAAGGACATCCTCCTTTATCACATCCCAAAACCTCTTAAAAAATTCTAACGTAAAACCATCCGGCCCGGGGCTTTTATTCCCATCACACGACCAAATCGCCTCCTTAACCTCTTCCTCTGAAAAACTTCTCTCCAACCAACAAACCTCGTTCTCATCCAAAGAATTGAATTCAATTCCCTCCGGAATTGGGCGCTCCAAATCTTCCTCCTTATAGAACTCTCTAAAATGCCTACTAACCTCCTCTTTAATATTCGTTACCCCTTCTATTCTCCCATTAGAGCCTTCTAAAGAAGTTAACGCTTTCCTTCTATGTCTCTCCTTCAAAGAGTTGTGAAAGAATTTAGAATTCTTATCTCCCTCCTTTAACCACAAATTACGAGACTTTAGCCTAAGCATACTCTCTTTAATATTCAAATAATTCCAAAAATCTTTTGTTGCCATACTTCTATCTAACACATTCTTACCAACACCATCTCCTAAATTCACTTCTATAGCTTTATCTAAAGAATTGATCTTTTCCGAAGCTTCTTCCACCTTCAAGTCGATCCAACCAAAAACCTCCCTATTCCACACCCGAAGCCTCTCCTTAAGCTTTTTTAATTTCTCATTTAGCACAAAGTCTCCCCTTCCTTTCACTTCCAACTTTTTCCATTCTTGTGTAACAAACACAAAGAAATCTTCATGCTTAAACCAAGAGTTATTGAAACAAAAAGGTTTTGGACCCCAATCAATCTTTCCCACCTTCAAACTAATTGGAGCATGGTCCGAAATGTCTCTTTTTTCTATCCTTTGGTCAACCACTTCCCACAAGTCTATCATATTCTTGGAGATAAGGAATCTATCCAATCTACTCATTGCTTTATCATTATCTTTGAACCAAGAAAACCTCCGTCCAACACAATGAACATCTATCAAATCCATAACCTCCACAAAATTACGAAAGTCCTCCATCCCTTTCCAACACCGATAGCCTCCTCCTCCTAACCTCTCCTCTTTCTTCAATACTTCATTGAAGTCGCCAACCACACACCATTCCACGTTGGGATTACCATGTTTAAGGTTAATCAATGAGTTCCAAATAGATAATCTATCTACCCTCTTACAAGGAGCATAGACATTAACAAGGTTAAACTCCTTTCCTTTCCAAGAAACGTTTATACCAACGAAACCTTTATCCAAGAAACTATAATTAACCTCAGTTACTCCTTTCCTCCATAAGATCACCATGCCACCCGATGCCCCAACCGAATGACTAGCCGACCAATCAACCTCATTGCTACCCCAAAACTCTCTAGCTAAAACATCATTAAACATGGATAACTTCGTATCTTGTAAGAAACACACATCAATTAGATTTGATTGAATCAAGTAACTAACTCTTTTTCGTTTTGAAAAAGAGCCACCCCCTCTTATGTTAAATGAGAGCAAATTCATCGAACACTATCTTTTAACACCTTCAAACACCTCATCCCCTCCTTGTCTCTAACCTCCAAGACATTGATCCTCCTCTCATTCTCTGCTACCTCCTTAGAGCTAACCACCCCCAGATTAGATATTGAATTCCACACCTTCAAACCCACCTCCGATTTTTCCTCGTAGCGATTATTGCATCTAATGATATCTGAGTCTGCTAAAGAAGAGCCAGAGAAAGACTCACCGGAAGAAATTGGATCAGTCGCTGAAGAGTCATAAACAATTCCTTCCAGCGATCCAGCCTTTCCGTCCTGCCTTCGTTCATTTTCCACTCTCGCTGATCTCGGCGCAATACAAGCGTAGTAGGAAGAGGAAACTGGAACCCGTTCTCCTAACTCCTCATTAAGGCTTTTCTTTTTTCTCATCTGTTGCTTTTTTCTAATACTGGGATCTTTGGGTAATTTCTCAGGCACCACACCCTTACACACTCTTCTGCATAGATCATCAAAAGTTTTTGGACCACTGGACCGATCCAATGATTCCACCGGCCCATTCAACTTAAGCCCACTATGGCTATAGTCTGAGTCAGCTTGCCTGCCACAAGTTTCCAAGTCTACTTTACCGTTGTACTCCTCCACACTATTGTTTTTACCATGTTGCCCTTTGACATTTAATGCTTCTTTACTTTTTGCCTTGGGAACCTCCTCAATGCTAACAGAAGAAGAGTCAAGAAACACCTTTTCAAAAGTATTCTGACACTTTATCATGGAACGGGAAAAAGATTGACTGTCCCCTAAAACTTTATCCGTCCCATCAACCTCAACAAACGGCGGATATCCCTCCTCCCTGTTTTGACCCTTAACCTCCTCCTCCTCGCCGGACAAGGCTACCTCCGCCTGAGATGATTCCTCCGATTCTGACTCTTCACCGCAAGACCACGGTTTAAGGCCATCAGAGTTACCTTGCACTTCCTCCAACAAACTAACAACAAAAATCTGTCCATCAATGGAAAGATCTACCATATCATCCACCCTCTCTCTAAACTTAGTTCTGATACAGATTCTTGCCTCATCCATTTTCTTTTTCAGCATAGTTCCTTCATCACTTCTCAGAAACACCCCTTTCGATTCTACTAGTAGTTTGAAGCATAACTCATTCCAGGCATGACAGGGGACACCCAGAACTCTTAACCAAGTCACCCTCTCTTCATCACAATCCTTAGGTACCCATAGTTTGATCGAGCTAAACCATTGCATCCACCATGATTTCCTCTCTTCAATAAATAACTCAACTTCTCCTTCAATCAAATCCTCCAAGAGACAGATATTAGGACCCAACACAGTAACCCTAATAGAAAAAATACCTTCCTCATGAAAGAGTTTTTTAATATCTTCCATCTTTCCCGGTTCTTTAATCCTTCCTGTATAGGCCTTTTTATATTGTGAAACATCATCCGGGCAAGGCTTGAAAAATAGGGTTTTGGGTACTCTGATTCCTTCC
>NW_026705303.1:0-50001 GCF_029867415.1 Vicia villosa | reverse complement strand
CTTTTAATTTAATATTGCTTTTTAATTTAATATTTATTTTTTCCTTTAATTTTAAATAATTATTTTTGCCTTTTAATTTCAATTATTTATTTTTGCCTTTCTGATCAATGAACTGGCAATACACTCACCCCTTTGTGTTTATTTTTCTTTTTCCAATTTTCAGGGTTAACCAACCAGTCAAAGCTCGAATGTTCGGTAACCCTAAAATTCCTCCTTTTTTATTTTTCTTTTTAATTATTACTTATGCCAAACCCTATTGGGGTTTAAATTTATTGCTTTTTCTCCCCCATCCCCATGATTTATTCTGTATCTGCTTCGAGGTTGTATTGTTTGGCCTTGAAGGTACTTAAACCTGTCATATTATGTTATTGCGTGGTTAGTAATCCTAGGGAGTGATAACCCTGAACTGAATTAGAATCACCTAATTTTACAAGATAATATAATTGAATTTGATCACGTGATTGTTGCACCCACGCATCTTTTATGGTACCCCTCCTGTTGCCTGTTGCCTGTTGCCTTGTGTTTTAAATGCAGAATAGCCAAGTCCCTCGAATACGAGGATACCTCAGCAATGTTGCCCTCAGTTCATTTAAAGATCATAAGTCCCTAATGATGCTGCCTTCGATTCGCCAAATATGATCTCGTCCCTCGAAGTTTCCTACGAAGTGCTGAGGTATCCTCTGGTTGCCTAAACGAAAGGCTATTCTGATCCTTCCCTTAGACTACCAGCCCCTCTATGGCATGGGACAGTCTTGTGGCGAACGATAATTCGACGACCCTTCAACCTCCAAATCAAAGGACTTCCTTACCCTCCTATGGTATGGATAGCCCTGAAAGGCTAAAAGAACATTTTTCATCTAACCAGGTAATTTGCCCCTAATTGCTTTGCTCTGGTTTAAAAATCTTTTTCTTACACTTTTTCATAAACCTTCAAAAAGGCTACGCTCATTTTACGAGCTAAAGTCCTTGTTTCTCTTCTTCTACATTTCTAAAAACTTTTGGCTTCAAAACTAAAGAGCAAAGCAATTAAGAGCCCATGGAAAACCATGGATGCAAAAGGTGTCTTACACCTTCCCTTTGCATAAATTACCCCCCGAACTCAATTTTTATTTAAAAGGTTTTTCCTGTTCTTTTAGCCTTTCTATTTAATTTGGATAAATTAAAAGCCGGTGGCGACTCTTGCTTACCGCGACATTTCGATAAAGTCAGTTCACCGTATTACATTATGCAAATGCATGTTGTACCATTTGGAGCAGAACTCCCAAATTAAACAGATGCCAGGTCATCGAGACATTTCAACAAGGCATAAGCCTTCAACAAGGTGCCATCAAGGCCAACTTAAACAGGTTCCATCAAGGCCAACTTAAATAATGCAATGTATGCCATGCAACATCAACCACAACGACAACCAGAAGAACAACAATGAAACAACAACTTGAACATGCAACAATTTGCATCAACGTAATCCAACATTGGTCGTTTGACCTACAACTTAATCAACAACAACACAAACAATACAACATTGGTCATAGGACCTATAATCAATAATGTTCATAGACCGGACGGATCGACTTACCCAGATGTACCTGCAATTCAACCTATTCGACGTAATTATAACAAAACAAAATCAACCAAAGGTACCTACTAATCTATACGAACTACCCTGTCAATTTCCAACTAATTCCAGTTAATTAATTATATCGCTTAAATCTACTAATTCGGCTACTCGGTACCGTTTTCAACATAATCTTGCTAATTATTCAAGACTTCCTGTTACTTGATTCCTAGTGATTCAACTACATCACTGCCATGCTCAATTCATATTTCTGCTACACTAATTAACCTATTAATTATTTGCTAAATTGCCACTCTGCTATTCCAATCTACTACCTTTTATTAAAATACTTGTTAAACTGATTTACTGTGTCCTACTAAAATACACTATGTTCTAATTCTACTAATCTAGTGACTCGTATTATAAAAGTAATATTATATATGTATTATGCTTCCAATTCACCAAGTTACTAAAATAAATTCCAAACATATTAATTAAATTATGACAGCAAATCACACACATGCAGGCCCCATCAAAAAACAGAGACCAACGTCTCCAAAACTCCCCCTTGAACCCAAAGGCGCCCGTCTCCCCTCCTTCTACCCAGAGGCGCCCGTCTCCCCTCCTTAGACCATGGGGGTGGTCGTCTCCCTCTTCCTTGTGGGGTCCACCCCTTTCCTCTTGAACCTAGGACGTTCGTCTCCTCGTAATCTCTTTTTCATACTCAATTGCACCGTACCCATTCCTCTGATCAACCAACAACTTCATCTAGTATACGATTAAATTCCCTCACCACAACAATTTAAGATTCTGCTATAACCATACGATCAATCGATCAACAATACCAATTTATTTCTAACCCATCACAGCAATAACAATTCTCAATCGAGAATAACAATTCAGCAGACAACTATAATTCATGAGATCAACAATTTAACAAAGAACCAGATCACTCGAAAATAATAACAAATCCATGGCACATAATCATACAACCCCAATCCCACATACTAACTATCATATTCCCGGTTATATAATTTGAACCCCACCCTTACCTTGGATTGGAGATCGCCTCTAAAATCCGATTGAGTGCAAGCCTTTGACTTTTCCCTGAAATCCATGATCAATTCCTCCGCTGCCAAAGCCTTGTTCCTCTTCGTCGGCAACTTCGTTTCACGATCTATTCTCCTAAGAGCCAAAACCTTCTTTCCACAGAAACCTAATTCCATATATTTTCCTTTTAATCCAATATATCAAATAATAATAATATAGTTACTATTATTTCTTAATGAGCCTACTAATCGTACACCACCATATTGCTATATATGCCACACCACAACTGAACCAAATTAAATAATAAGATTATTACTAATATTATTTCTTCAACAAAAACCAACTTTATTAATTCTCCGATTACCGACTAAATAATCTAATTCCCCGTCTTATAATATCATTAATAAATACAGCTTCGATCGAATTTCCATATTAAATCCTTGAATAATTTATTTAAATAATTAAATAAACTTCTGGGTGTTACATTGGTCTATCTCTTTATCTTCCTTTTTTCTCTTTCTTCATGAACGTTCCAACTCCTCATTAACTCAGATTCTCTTTTGATTCAACTCACCCAACTCATTTATATCTCCACTAGACTACCTTAAATCTCCACTTCATTAAATTTAAACAAATTCCTTGACCAACATCTCATTAAATTTCCTCTCAAATCATTTAACTATACATTTCTTGTGCATCTCACTTTCTTAATCAAACTCACATCATTGAATCACGAACTTCTGCATACTTATGGAATTGTTAGTTGATACTGTGTTATGTTGGCTTGCACCATCACCGAGATACGGAGTTCAAATTTCAAATGGGAGGCAAGGATTACCATTTCAAGACAGCATTGTGCCATTCCTAGTTTGGCATCAATGTGGCTGATGATGAGTCTTGGGTATCACACACGAGAGCTCATCGTGATTTTCTATGCTTCCTCATAGAAATCGATTACTAAGAGCTCCTCGACATGAAAAATGACTACAAAGGTGTGACAACCAATCACTTAAAGCACTTCCTTGCATTCTACATTGGATGTGTCTCATGTGTTGGGTCTTAAAAATGGCGGATACTCAAGAGTCAATCAACTTGTAATCCATCAGGTATACCTTCTCCAAAATAAAATTAAGATATGTTGGTCATACTATTTTATCTCTCATATGTTCAGTATAAAAGAAGCTGCCAAAGGGAATTCCTTTTGTTATCCTTCCATGATTTCCATAATCCTCAATCACTTTAACATTGGGATACTGAATCTACAATATAAGTTCCCTACTGCTGCACAATAATTCACTCAGCGTACCTTAACAATGATGGGGTACATTTGGGATGGCAAATGGGGCAATATTACTTTTGTCTTGGAAAAAATGGTGATCCAATTTATAACTTTAATGATCCGGGTGCATTTAATGGAAATATTATTGAGTAACAAGGTGAGTAAAATAATCGGGAGGATGTGAATATGGATGACATTAAGCAAGAAGAAGATACTGCTTGGATGCAAGCTGATGTAAATCATGGATGGAGACTATGGGCATAATGAAGTTATGAACACCAGGAGTATGAGAGCAATTATCAAGACTATGGCTCAGGCTTAAAAGATAATGATTCTGCTGTGTTGGCTATGCTTCAGAGCATGTAGATGAAACATGATGAGCGGTATGAGGAGCAAATGGTTTGGCACAATTTTTTTTAGGAAATTCAATATGAACGATATAGAAACATATAGTAACATTTGGCTTCTTAAGATGCCAACTTTGAGATCTTTGGATCCAATGCTACAAGATAACTTTTGGCTATCCAGAATGACATACATGACAACAATGCTGCCCTACAGACCATGGTCACTAGCATGATGACTATGGGTGTTCAGAATCATTAAGAAAGCTTGCAGCTCTACCAGGACATGCGTGATTCATTGGGCCGCGGTGGAAGACCATTTCGAGTAAACTATATGGGTCTTTAGAGCTTGGTGTCTTTTTTGATTGGGAGTTTTTTCTCTTTGGAGTTCATGCATCTTTAATATCTTTCCTTACATCTTACATATCATATTTTGTTATGTTTCCGTTATGTTTATGTATTAAAAACAATGACACTTCTTTGAACTACTTATGTTGTGGTTATGCTTATTTGGCCTATTATGATAATTAAGATCAATGCGCATTTTGCTACCATATTTTTTTTGGGGCCGTATTTGTTTATTAGCTTTGCGTAATGCCGTGTGTATGGGGACATGTGTGTTTTCACTCTTGCTTTTGCAAAACGCCTTTGTATGGTATATCCGTATTTGTGTGAATTTTGATTCTTCTCATTGTGTGTTTTGTCTCTTTTTGATGTTGTCAAAGGGGGAGAAGTATAAGGGAAGATATATGGATACACATATTCAGGGGGAGCTTTCGTGAAGATACGAAAAGAATCATCTAAAGATTTGAGTTTTTCCATCATAAAAAAAGGGGACTATGTGAATGCATTTGCCTTTTAGATGTTTTGCATGATGTCAAACCTATAATTGATTTAGCTTTTCTGAACATTGAACGGTATCTCTAAGAATATGTGTGCAACCTTGCATTAGGAGTTAATAGGAATCTTAGAAATCATCTAGAACAAGTTTGGAATGGTTATCATTTGGTACAATGCATGAAAAAATCACATTTTGCACAAAAATGACTTACATGTGTTGACACAAACGTGTTTCGTGTCGACACATGTACTACTGTTTTAAAACATGTAGCCTTTGTTTGTATGTGTCAGCTTATCCCTCTTATTATGTGTCGACACATGCTGCATAAATCACTCTATGTATTGACACATACGTATTTCGTGTCAGCTCATGTGCTATCTTTTTAAAGCAAAAACTCTTTGGTTCTTTGTGTCGCCTCAAAAACTTTATATAATTCGACATGTACAATTGCATGAGCCGAATCATGACATGCTACAGGTCAACACATGCATCAATGTCTACCATCATGTGTCGACACACAACTTGCATGTGTCGACACATACTGAAGCCAATTCCAAAAATCAGTTTTCTGTTGAATTCTAGGTCTTTCTTTTGCTTTCAAGTCATACACACACATAGATATATATATATATATCATACATGCATCTTTTTCAATTTGATGAAACTATAAACACATAATAAGATTGCTCATCATATTCAACCTCTATGCATACACACAAACAAAGTATACATAATCACTCATTGTTTGGGTGCCATGTAGAATTGGTTGATAACGTTCAATTTAGGTAGGCTGTAACCTAAGGTTGGGTTGAGAATCATAGGAGGTTTCATCCGGAAAAACAAAGTGTTTGTCATCCAAGATCATTGTGGAAATTTATTAAATGTTTGATTATGCAAAATGATTAGATTGGAAAGATCCTTTGATGGTTTAAATCAATTTGTTGTTAATCTTACAATCCCCCTTTGATTGTAAGAGAGGTTTTAACATCAACAAATTTCAAAGGAAACTTTTGAAAATCAAAGTGCACACTAAGTGTATGATAAATTGTCTTAATAAGTTACTTGATTGTCATAATTAAACCATTGATTGAGAAATTTATGTTGTTACTCACTTATCATCATTACTTAATTTGAATTGATTGAAAGCATATCTGAGCTCCAATAATCGATTCGTTTTAGACAACTTCGATCTATGACATGACTTCTGCTAACCATTGTTTTTAAAAGTGTTTTGAAACCAGATTTAAATCAAATATTTAATTGGGTATCTATTCAAACAAACCCCAGATAAGTTTTCGTCATCTCGAACCAAAAGTATCATTTATTAGTACTCCTTGACTCTTGGGACGACCAACGTCCAATCAAATGTACATTTTTATGACCTAAATATCTCTCAGATACACTAAAGTATTTATAGATATCAGGTGAAGAGCTATAGACAACACCACTTTCAAAAACTAGTTACATCAGGTTAACTTCACAACCACATGATTGCTAGTTATTGATATGCATTTTTTTTTATAGTTTGTTTCCTGTAAGTTAGCGTGTTTTTGTTTTTATTTTTTAATCTGATTTTTTTAAATAGTCCTTAAATGTTAAATTTTTATGGTTTTAGTCCTTAAATTCAAAATTCGCAGAAAAATCTACACGTTTCCTGTAGATTTAAAATCTGTTAATATCCTATGAAGGACTAAAACCAAAACATTTTTAACGTGAGAGACTATTTAAAAAAAAATCTAAATTAGAGAAAAAAAAAAAAACATAACTTAAAAGGACGATCATACTATTTAAGGCTATTATCTATTAAGTTGATTATTCGTCTTTTAAAAAATAAAGATCCTCCAAGTTGTTGGAAGACTTGACTTACCTTAAGATGTCTCTAGTAATTTATTTTTCTAAGTAAATTTGTTTTTCTTAATAACGAAGTCAACAAGTATCAAACTGATATTTATTTCTATTTGATGTGAAAAGCTTTGACATAACACAAAAATATTGACACTGAATTGCTCTGCTATTATTAAACTATGAAGTAGTGGAACAACTTGTCACCTATTGACGTGAAACATAATTAGCCTAACCAATTATATGAAAACAATTTTGTCAAACAGCATAAGCATATTCATATATTGCCAATACACAATTTACATGTGATTTTTGTCCTTTTTATTCATCTATAATATAGAATGAGTCATAAGGAACTTCTATAATTTCTCCCATATAATCTCTATATAGAATTGTCTATTCTAGTGACGGTCTTCTTTGGAAGTCAAGATGGCATTGATTGATCAAAATTGATAATTTATTTCCTTTTCACTTGTTTGTTTGGAATAAACTCTTCGTTTTCCTTTATACGAGTAATAATCCTCGTTTTCACATTGTACCAAAAAATTATCCTCATCCTCGTTTTCACACATGTATATCCTTTTTTAATGGTCGCTGACATTTACCTATTTGACTTTCAAGTAACTTCTAAACTAATGGAAATAGAAATCTATTTATTTGGAATTATTTTATCTTATTTTTGTAGCAAATGGGAAAAAGGACCACGGCTCTATGACTTAGTACGCATACCCTACATTATTATTATTATTATTATTATTATTATTATTATTATTATTATTATTATTATTATTATTATTATTATTATTATTATTATTATTATTATTATTGTCATAATAGAAAAACGAAAAAGAAAAAAAAAAGAAAAAAAATTCTATTAAGAAATTTTTTTTACCCACCTCCCTATGGGGTCACCCCCAGCGAAAACCCCACTTTACCCCTGTTTCGGAAATGCATTTCCGAAGTTTTTTTTTTTTTTTAAATTTTCTCAGACTAAGAAAGTGCATCTCCGAAAATATCAAATGGGGGGTGTTTTCGGAGATGCACTTCCGAAAACACCTTTTTTTAGATTTTGGGGGTTTCGGAAATGCACTTCGGAATTATGCAGAAACAGTTTTTTTTTAAAGTTTTTCGAAACAGTCTCGTATTTTTAATTAAAGGAAAACGCCAAATAAAATAAGCGACATATAAACAAAAAATACTAATATGATAAATCAAATCCAAATAATATATACAAGCCGATCCAAATAGTAATAGTGTGCGAGAGATACAATCCGAAAACAAAAAAAATAAACCCGGACCCCTACTGGGTATGCCTAACCCTCTCTCCCTGGGACCTCCTCTGCCGCCTGTATGCCACCGTACGGCCCGAATCAGTGACGATCATCTCCATCACGGCGACTACCTCTGGACCGCCCTGATGAACGACACCTCGATCCAACGCGTCCCGCCCAAGCATCTCTATCCGCTGGCAGATTGGCAGGAGATCAATGGTGTGGTCTTCCTCGGCCTGCTGGTTCTCCAGGATCTCCTCGTGTACTGGCCTAGGAGCGTCGGGTCTCAGCAGAGGATTTGACACCCGATAGAACCAAGTGACATACCCCACCACATTGTGCCATTCCTGGGTGACTCGAATGCGACGATACTCCTCCTGTACCACATGACGCTCCCAATCCTCAAATATGTCAGTGAGTTGCACTCGGGTCACCGTGTCGGGAGCAGCCTCAAAAGGTGACCTGGGTATCATCTGCACATACCCAAACTGTCGCATGCACCGCTTAGGGAGATACCGCACCATGGTGCTGGTCCCGCATGCCAACCAGCCATAATATAAAGATATGCCGTCATAGGGGACAACATGAGTGTAGTCGCTGAATGACCTCCAAGTGACGTCATCGTGCATCGTGTGGTCGAGGTACCCACGGTATGGTCTCACTGCATTGTTCCCCCTCTGGAGAACGCATCTGGCGGCCCTGGGCATGGCGTCATCGTACTCAGGATCAATGTGGAAGCCGTGGATGCGGGAGAAGTAAGAGATGATCCAGCTCTGAAACACAAACACGATAATGTATTAAAAATAAATACGAAACATAAATAAATACGAAACAATTAAAATGAAACGTACCGTAAGTAGTGTGCAGGATCCGGTCAACTGCCTCGTCCTCCAATTGGAGGCCTCATTCTGCTTCTTGTATAGGTATGCTAGAGTAGCTGCCCCCCAGTTCTACTAGTGAACGGTAGTCAAGTCCATGAAGTAGAGGAGGTAGGTCACGTCGACGTACCTTGCACTCTTGTCCACATAGATTGTAGCGCCTACCACAAACATGTACAAGCACCGGAGAGCGCAGCCACGGCGATAATGTGTAAATAGGTTGTCACCCGCATCCTCGGCTTCAGCTGCCGCCACCAGGTGGTGCTCGAAATAAGTGCTCGGTATGGTGAACTGGATATGAGGCCCAGATGTCGTGATGCACTCATAGTCAGCAACTTCGGGCTGCATACCCAAATAGAGCGCCATCCTCTCACTGGCTTCGATCCTCTGGATCCGGGAGTGGTGCAACAGCGTCCCCCTGATCGGCAGGTGGAGAAGACACTACACATCATGCAAGGTGATCGTCATCTCCCCAACCGGTAAGTGGAAAGAAGACGTCTCCCTGTGCCACCGCTCCACAAAGGCCCCCTGCATGCCGTGGCTGATGGTGGTATACCCCGTCATGCAGAGCCCACTAAGCCCCGAAGCTCTCACCGCGTTGTTAAACCACTCAACAGTTGGTTTAAACAGACTGAAAACCATCCGGGAGTGGTTCACCATTTTTAAAGGCTCTCTCTCCTCTTACAAAAAAAACAAATAAAAAAGTATGTTAAATAGACCGTTAAGAAAATATTGAATAAACGGCTAAATTATAAACGGTTAAATAATATAGTCGCGCAAATTATTAAAAATACCTCTCCCTCCCAGATACGCCGAGCGACGTGCTCATGGTAGGTAAGCAGCACGGAAGTGTCACTAGGCCCTCCCGAGTAGCCCTCCTCCTGCTCCTCCTCCTCCCCGTGTGGAGGGTCAACATCCGGTATCTCCTCCGCCTCGTGGTATGTCACTGCCTCCTCCTCCTCCTCCTCCTCCGCCTCCTCCTCCTATCGCTGGCGGGAATAAGATACCCGAGCCAGACGACTCCTCGATCCAGATGTAGAGGTACCCTCGTCCATCTCCACGGGAACTCGCACACGTCGTCCCCGGCCCTGCCCCCGTCCCTGCATCGACGTCAGCTGCGCCGCCCGCTCGCGTCTAGCCGACGCAGTCTAGGTCTCTCTACCCTGTCTGATGTGTGCTTGGTTGCCTGACATGTTCCTGAAAACAATTGAAATCGATTAATATGCGAGACAACAGAAAAAACTAAAAAAAATTGCATTTCTGATACACTTCGGAAGTTCATTTCCGAAGTTGGGAATAGAGGTGTTTTCGGAAATGAACTTCCGAAACACCCCTGCGATGAAGTTTTCTGCAACTTCCATGGCAGACCCCAAAACCCTAAATCAAAACTACTTTTATTCATTGTAAACAACCTAAATAGCAGTACCAACCTACCTTAATGTGATTTTTGCAATTTCTAAACACCCTAATAGAGATATGAATAATGGATCTAAAAATTGAAAAAAATTGATAAACTTACCACTAATAGAGTTTGAGATGATTTAGGTTGAGATTGGAAGAAGATTTTGGCAATCTCTGATACTTCACACTTGCTTTTGCAGAAAACTTGAAGAGAGGCTGAGTTTGGAAGAAGATTAGGGTAAAATGAATGGGGGAGGGGGGCTGTTTTCCTAAATCTGCAAAACGCGCAGTATTTCGGAAATGAACTTCCGAAATGGTGTTTTCGGAAAAGCATTTCCGAAATAAGACAAATTTTGAAAAAAAAGGCGCTTTCGGAGATGCATCTCCGAAAACACCTTTTTCTTGCATTTCGGAAATGCATTTCTGAAGTCAGGGGTATATATGGTTTTTCACCAGAGGTGACCTAGAAGGTTGGGAGGTGGAAAAAGAAATCTTCTTCTATTAATCACTTGAAAATACAAAATGGACTATGTCTTTAATCAAAGTTACATGTTAGAGAAAACTTGAAAATACAAGATGGACTATATCTTTAATCAAAGTTACATGTTAGAGAAAACATCTCTAACTAAATAGGTCCTAAACTAACTCTTTCATAAATTTGTTATAACCAATTAGGAAGTAATACAAAAAATAATTTATGTTCTAACAACTCCCACTCTCTCTTTCAAATGTAGGTCAAGCATTCCTACTTTGTAAACTAAAGAGGTAAAGGAATCAAGATGTAGAACTTTGGTGAATATATCAGTTCTTCGAGTTGATTGACATTAAATGAATAATATTGGTTTGTAATTTTTCTACTAGGTGACAGTACATCTCAATCTATTTCGTTCCTTCGTGAAAACTAGGATTTAAGGCAATGTGTATAAAATCCTGTTATCATAGAAAATTGTTATAAATATTGGCTTAACCTACTATTTATCTTGAAAATTGGTAAACAACTCTAATCTCTTTTTAAAGGTTGCTTTGCGAGATTGACTAGGGAATCTTAGGACAACGCTTCTGTTTTCAAAATGTTCTAACTAAAGCTACAAGTGGATTATGTTATAAAAGCGTTCGACACGGCATCGAAGCTGTTTTGTTTGCAATGAAAGAACGTTCAAAGAACTTTATAAAGAGAAAGATAAGACTTGTAAAGAGTAGTAAAACTTGGAAAGAAAGAAAAGGTAAATGACATAACATTCAAAATTGAAAGAAAGTTGGTGATTCAAACATCCTTTCTTGACTCATTTGCTCGTAGCTTGGTTACATTGAGTGATAGCGTACAAGTTTATGTAAGTTTGAACACCCCTACAACTATTTAAAAAGTCTTATTTATAATACAAAAGTGTAACTGTTTTTTTGCGGCCTTCGTCTCTTTGTACGCCACATGTATCCTCAGAGTTTCCCAATTCTTCCTCTATTGGACCCACGGTCTACACTCTGGCTACCCACGTCTGATTTTACTTCATACGAACTGACTTTAATTGGGCCTTCCTCTTGTACTGGACTTCCCGACTCTCCAGACCCACTCACCTACCTCTATATTCAGGTCAAGTCGACTTCTCCATATCTTGTTTATGGTCGATTCGACTCCGCTTTCAAACTCGCTTGGTTGGATTTTGCCTTCTATCAAAATCCCTGCCAACAAATTTCCCCCCAAAATTTCCTTTTCAATTTGTCTATGAGAAGAGGGCATTTTTTACTTCCCCCTTTCTCATCATTACACTCTAACGTCAATTTTTTACTTTCCGCTATTTTTCCTTTGTCCATTTGGACGTTTATATTTCCGCTATTTTCTCTTTGTCCATTTGGACACTATGTTTATGTTTCCGCTATTTTCTCTTTGTCCACTTGGACCATACTTTACTTTTATGCTAAAACACTAATAAATAACAAAAATCTAAAAAACACCTAAGGCTCTCTTTTGGACTATTGATTACTATCCTGAGCATTTTGGAGATTCGGACTTATGGACTTAGGACCTCTGGACTCTCATTCTGTTATTACTTTGTGATTGTTCTGTCTGTCTGGCATTGGATTGTTGTCTGTTTATGTGTGCAGGTATTTCCTTGAAAGCCCTTGATGGTTAATTCCAAGGCATTGAGATAAGGATTTTACCCGAAAACAGCCGTTACTCTGCCCGATTTTTGTCAGAATTTTAATGTGCTTAATGCAAAGTGGTGCTAAGACAATAAGTTCATCTGGATCCCCAAGTGATAATGTTGGTTTAGTAGTGATATTCCAAAGGATGGGAAATCTACCTTGACTCATAATGTCAAGTGTTGGCTTCTTATTTCGGTTAGACCGTTTCTTTCCTTAGCTTTTATTTTATGCACTAGGTTAGCCTCTTCATCTCCTCCCATTCTTAAATTTTCAAAATCTTCTCCCTTTTTCAAAAACCTTCTTATGTTTGCACACCTTTTCAAAACCTTTTCTTTTAAAATATCTTTTGCCCTTAGCGGCCTTTTCCTCTTTTTCTTCAAAAGTTTAGACACCGTTAATTGTTGAAACGAGTGGTTATACCCCACGATTTTGAAGTTGGTTGATATAATGAGATCTTTTCCGCGTGAGAGAGCTAGTGGCATACTCGTCGATTTTATCCGAGTTGGAGCCCTTCTTTCATTTGCGAAGCAAAGAACTCATTTGTTCTCATGCTCAAGATCAATGGCTGAGTATTTCTCTCCGACGACGATAAAGTATTTATTCGTTTTAAAAACGTTTTTCCCTTTAAGCGGAACTACATTAGCTCTGACTTCTCCATTGCACCGAGGAGGTATGTAGGCACAAAGCTTAACGCTTTGCCGAGCTTATTTTAAAAATAAAACAAACCCTTTTTTTAGCACACACGACACAGATTTTCAAAAAGGTTCCTGTGGAATACCACAGATATGAGGGGTGCTTTAAACCTTCCCCTCATATAATCAACACCTGAACCTGAGTTCTCTTTCTTTTTTTAAAAACAAACTTTGGGTTTTTCGTTCTTTTCCCTTTTCCTTTGAAAAAATAAAGCGCGGTGGCGATTTCAAATGAAATATTGATTCGAGTCAATCCCATGGCTTCGATATCAGATTTTCCCCGCTACAGAAAAATGGCGACTTCACTGGGGAACCAGTTTTAAGCGTGTTAAGCCTATTTTTGTCTATCTGTGTGTTTTATCTGTATATATTGTTGTGTGCTTTGTTTGTTTATTTTCTTTTTCTTTTTTTTTTCTTTTTGGTGCTCGATGGTTCCTCTGTGATGAGATAAAGTTCTAACCCGAACTTTGGTGAGTAACTTGAGATAGGAGGTGGTAAGACCAATAGTCGCATGACAGGAGCAATCCTTACCATGAGCGTCATATGGTGGAACCCCAATCAGTGGAGGCCTCATGGAAGGTAGTAGAGGTTGTTACGAACCATCGTGATAACGCTATTACTTTCAATAGTGAGTGTCCGTAGAAGCTGAATAGCCTAGAACCTTTTAACCCATCTAAGCCTTTTTAGGATGTAGTGCAGAAACAAGATCAAGTACCAATTTGAGCTTGTTGTCATGCGATACTACGCTCAGACGAGGTCTTTTTAGGCATATTATTGGCGCCCATGAGCAATTGTGTGTGCCGGTAATATCCGATAGAAGATTGAAAACTCTAGGAACCTTTGTAGAACCCGATCGGCAGGTACAAAATTCCTTAGATCATACCTTTTGGGATGTTTGGACCCATGGCTCCATGCTCGTGACGTCGAACCTTTGAACTATGATCTTATGTGACCTTGCGTACTCTTGGTTGTGGTTGATGCATAAACCATGCATTCATGCATCCATGAAAACTCTTTTTCTTTTGATTTTCAAGGAACTTAGAGGTCTTTCCTTGTAAACATCATAAGTTTCATCAAACTCAATGGATCTTGGGTGTTGATGGGGTGAAAATTCTAATCCACCAAAATGGATGATTGATTTTGATGATAACTTAATCAAAGCTTTAGTCCAATGTTTGAGTGTTTACAAGTTAATATTTTAAGTTCCTTGAAACTCAAAAATTAAAATAAAAAAAAACAAATTACTGCATTGCATGCATCATTCTGCATTTGGTCTTGCTTTCTAAAGAAGTTTTCCAGAGCCTTATTTCCATTCTCCTGGAATCATCAGTACAACGCTCGTGCTAAGAAGAAATGGAAAGCATCAAACAAGAGATTCTTGAACTCCGCAAAGAGGTAGTTACTCTGAAGGCTGGTATGGAGCATCTGACTGCTCTAGTTGAGGCTTTAGTTGCTGCCCAAGTCAATCCTTCTATGAAGGAAGAAAGGATGGCAAAGGTCTTTCTTGAAACTCTGAACTCATCCTTTCCTAAGGGGATAGTAGTCCGTACACCTACTGACTCCCATGGAGAGGTGGATATGAAAGCGCTTCTAGAAAAAGAGGTCTGAATGGAATGTTTGCTTGAAGAAGGTAACTCAGCTGGTAGTGTGAAGAAGTTTGGTAATGACTTTTCAAAGAAGAGAATCAGGGGAGGAAACAATTATCATCAACATCAATATGTTTCCTATGTCATTCCTGTATACAATTCAGTTCATGCAATTCCAGATTATCAACAGAGTACTCGTCAACAAGCTCCTCCACTGAATGAGCAAAATCAATCTCGAAAGCCTAATTTTGATCTTATCCCTATGACCTACATAGAATTGTTCCCTGCTCTAATTCATAAGAATTTGGTTCAGACAAGGTCACCACCTCCAATTCCAGAGAAGATTCCTTGGTGGTACAATGCTAATGTCACTTGTGCTTTTCATCAGAATGCTCCTGGACATGGCTTAGAGGATTGTTGGCCTCTAAAAAATGAAGTTCAAAGATTAATCCATGCTGGTATTTTGACTTTCCAAGATGTTGGTTATGTTGTTCAAGCCAATTCTTTGCCAAAGCATGATTGAATCACTATTGATGGTAGCCTGAAGTTTGAAAGATGTTTCCTTCAGCACAAACCCAGATGGAGAGAGTTTTCTCTGTTTTTAGTATTCTTATTGATTTCCATTTGTCATATTTCTTGTTTTTCAATGCATTGTTTGCATGTAGAAACTTGTTTATTTTTGAATGTTAATGCTAATACAATGACAATGTTTGTCTTGAAGTAATCCATTCGTTTCACTCATGTTTATTTGTTTTTATGCATTATGATACCAATTGCTTTTTCTAAACTCTTGCTTATGCAAAGATTGGAGGGAGGATGATGATCTGAAAACGTAAAATTTCTGGTTGTATGCTCTTGAATAAGACCCTGCTGATGATGTACATGCATTGTTTCAAATTCCCAAACACCGGAGATATAAGGAAGATAATCCCTTGTTAACCCCTTTTGAGTCTTGAAGTAGGAGTTTCTTTTCTAAACGAAAAACCCTAATTTTTAACCTGGGACAGGGTAGTCTTCAGCTAATTTGACCGAGTGTTCATATTTCAAAAAGGATTGTGCATCCAAAGGTCAAGCATGTCATATCCACATCAAAGGATGGATCATGGGAAACCACAATGGTTATTCCCCGCGCATCAAAAGGCTGGAAAATGTGAAACCACAATGGTTATCCTCCATCCGCCAAAGAATGAGGCAGTCACAACCCTCTCAACAAGTCAAGACAAAGTCAATATCACACGATTTGTTCAAAACAAAAGAATTAAAAAGAAAGAAAAAGGAAAGAAGAAAAAAGCTCGCTAAGTCAAAAACTTGAAAACAAGTGACTTAGGCAAAAGTTAGAGCATCCCGCTGGACGACCAATTCAAAAGAATCAGTCCAGGCAAAAGTTAGGGAAATAAATTAAAAAAAAAAGAGAAAAGAGTGAAAAGTGAAAAGAAAGGACTACAAAGCAAAAGTCCTCAAAAATGAACAAATCTGTGTGAATACAAAAATGAAGACAAAAGGGTGACTACTACTCCCAAGAAAGTTTCATTGGATCTTTAATGGCACAAAATCCTTTTGAGAGATGAATACTCATGTAGAGTTGACTGAACATAGGACTGGAGAACATCACGAAGATGGGGTGGGCTAAATAAACTTTGAGCCTAAAAATCTTTTTTTTTTTCTGAAAACCGTGAACCAGGCCACGTTACAACCCTCAAAAGTCCTAATTGAAGCAGGGTTTATTTCAAAAGCATACTTAAACAAGAAAGCGTTCCTGACTCCTATCGGTTATGCTGAAAACTTGTGCTGGTATCATATGCATAAAATACAAAAATCAATGTCATTCCTTAACCAGTGATTCGTTCACAAGGTTTTGCGACATCTTTTTGAAACTTCAAGACTTACATAATTGTTGCATTTTCATTATCATTCTCAGAATAAACACTTTTCTTCTTGTAAACATTTGTTTGACATCCAGGAAGTTTACATCTGATCATCAGTAGAAAACTAAAACATTGCCAGGGGCATGTTGTTTTCCCAGTATAATGCTTTTGCAAGTTTGATTACCATCATGGGGCAAAGCTCGAAGACTTTGTCGAGTAAAAGAATGTGCCAAGTTTAGTCAATCTGGGGCAGCTACGTCGAGATTTGACAAATCTCTCCAAAAATCTGTTGATCTGGGGCAGATTATTCCAAGTCTTCATGATGCCAAGGACCTCTATGAACCTTTTTGAGGTAAGTTTCCTTTCATAGACTATGTAGTCTGGGGCAAGTTGTGAATCAGAAGTTACCTTGATCACCTCATTTCCATGATTAGTCCAGAGTATGTCACTCTCTACCAAGAAGTTTTGAGACAACGATTGACTGTTGGGTTTTCTTTCTCACCTTGTGTTGAGTTTTGAACTAAAATCCCCCGCATGTTAACTTGTTTGCTTTGATGTTAACTTCTTAGTTCCTCTGCAAGTTCGGAATGGAAATTTTCTCCAAAGAAATTTTCTCTGATTTCCCCATTATAGAGCTTGATGTGTTGTCCAATCTTTTTGATAAGAAGAAGATGATCTGTAAATTCCTTGCAGAGATTGATAATCCCCACTGAGTTTGTTCCTCGTGGAAGAATTTTGCTTTGGTGTTCCTCCTCAGCTCATTTGTCAGGATGGAATTAATCCCCAGTTGAGTTTATTCCTCAAGGGGCAAATCTTTGTTTGACCGTTCCTATCCAGTTTGTTCTTGGAGTTGAACTTTGGTCTCTTACAATACTATTTTGAACCTCTCTAGGCTGGGAAACCTAAATTGAGAAGGCATTTATTTTACACCTCTTGAGGATTCTGCTTTCCCCAATAATGGAGAATTCATTTGTGATTGATGTTCTAATCAGATATTGAAAGGCTTATTTCCCAGCAGTGTTGTCATTGCACTCCGTTGGAATTTGTACTTGAAAGCAAGGGGCAGGTTTTGTCCTCAGCATGTTTTGTTGACAACAAATACAAGCCTCTTTATTTGAGCAAGTTTGTATGTCTTCACATATCAATCTTATCTTCAAAGCAAGTGATAATCTCTCAGGCTTTATGAACTTCTTGATTCCCAAATGGAAGAAGCTCAGCAAATGGTAAGTCGCTTCAGTATAAGTGACAGTTTGCAGTCAAGTGGAAGAAGCTCAGCAAATGGTAAGTCGCTTCAGTATAAGTGACAGTTTGCAGTCAAGCAGAAAAAGCTCACTTTCCTTGAAAATCCCCACTGAATTTGTTTCTAGGTGGATAATATGTTTCAGTTATTCTGTTCAGATGTCTGCGAACAGAAGACTAGTGGGTTCCTCTCTCACTTAGCCCAATCTTTTTGGCAGTTTCTTTCCATTTGGTCATGGATTGAACTTTGGTCGCTGGATGATGAATGTTGAGATTATGCATTTGTGTTTGCATCCTCAAGTCATTGAAAAAGTATTATTGATTGCTCTTCACCGTCATTGGTACAAAGGGGCATCTCTTCATACCTTCAGTGGAACGTTGGTATGTGTTATCATTAGTGGTACGGCGATACATCTCTTTCTACCTCTAGTGGAACGCTGGTAGTTCACCTTCAGTGGAAAGTTGGTGTATTTTGTTATCTTCATCGTCAGTGGTACGTCGATGTATTTCTCTTCAATACCTTCAGTGGAACGTTGGTATGTGTTATCGTTAGTGGTACGGCGATACATCTCTTTCTACCTTCAGTGGGACGTTGGTAGTTCACCTTCAGTGGAACGTTGGTGTATTTTGTTATCTTCATCGTCAGTGGTACGTCGATGTATTTCTCTTCAATACCTTCAGTGGAACGTTGGTATGTGTTATCGTTAGTGGTACGACGATACATCTCTTTCTACCTCCAGTGGGACGTTGGTAGTTCACCTTCAGTGGAACGTTGGTGTATTTTGTTATCTTCATCGTCAGTGGTACGTCGATGTATTTTTCTTCAATACCTTCAGTGGAACGTTGGTATATGTTATCGTTAGTAGTACGGCGATACATCTCTTTCTACCTTCAGTGGGACGTTGGTAGTTCACCTTCAGTGGAACGTTGGTGTATTTTGTTATCTTCATCGTCAGTGGTACGTCGATGTATTTATCTTCAATACCTTCAGTGGAACGTTGGTATGTGTTATCGTTAGTGGTACGGAGATACATCTCTTTCTACCTCCAGTGGGACGTTGGTAGTTCACCTTTAGTGGAACGTTGGTGTATTTTGTTATCTTCATCGTCAGTGGTACGTCGATGTATTTTTCTTCAATACCTTCAGTGGAACGTTGGTATATGTTATCGTTAGTGGTACGGCGATACATCTCTTTCTACCTCCAGTGGGACGTTGGTAGTTCACCTTCAGTGGAACGTTGGTGTATTTTGTTATCTTCATCGTCAGTGGTACGTCGATGTATTTTTCTTCAATACCTTCAGTGGAACGTTGGTATATGTTATCGTTAGTGGTACGGCGATACATCTCTTTCTACCTCCAGTGGGACGTTGGTAGTTCACCTTCAGTGGAACGTGGGTGTATTTTGTTATCTTCATCGTCAGTGGTACGTCGATGCATTTCTATTCATATCATCAGTGGAACGATGGTGTGTTCTCTGTTAACGAAGGATAGTGTGGACCGTCCTTTCGGGCCATACCCCTCCGTGGGTGGGATACGTGAACTGACTCTTTTTTGTCGATCGGACGCTTTCGCGTCACTTTTGAAAAAGTTTACAGAGTCGCCACCGACCTTTTATTTTATCCAATGAAGGAAAGGTTTATAAAAGAAACAGAAAAAAGACCTTTGAGAGATTCTGGGTAAGGGGGTAGGTTATACAAAGGGAAGGTGTTAGCACCCTTTGTATCCATGGTTATCCATGGGCTCTTTAGTTTGCTTAGCTCATTTGCTTTACTTTTCAATTGATTCGGAATGCTTTACCTGTGTTTTTGAAATACCTTTGCAAATAGAATTTGTAATGATCCTTGTGCGGATATATACAAATGCTTGTTTATCTTTCGAAAGATGTTTTGAAAAGATCGTTAATTTTGTAATGATCCGTGTTTGGATGTATACAAAATATTGTCTTTTGGAAAATTCGTTTTAAAAAAAACAACAGTGTATGAGAATTTTGTTTGTTTTGATTTTGAGCAAGCAAACTAGGAGGTCTACCCTGAGTTAGGAGGTCTTTATCCTTGTTCCCTTTAAAAATCTATCCATTCGTCGGATATAAACAAAAGGTTCGATTTTGTACTCGAAACAGTAGAAATGTAACTTTGATTTTGAAAAGAGTGAAAAGGGGTTACCCTAGGAGGTGCAAATGTGATTGTGATTGAATTCAGATATTTATCTTTGAAGTTAGTGATCTGACGGTTCAGTTTTATCTTTGACATACACGCAGTTTATATGGGTGCTGGAAATTAAAATGCGGAAATGTAAAGTGCAGAAAGTAAATCTACGCTATTACATCGATTGTGCGGGAAATGTAAACTAGCCTATTTACATGAATTTGACATCCTATACATTTATCTAGGAATTTTAAATTGCAAGAAATAAAAGGCATATTTTTGTATTTTTATGATTTATTTTAAATATAATTAATGCATTATTAATTAATTTAAAATAAAGAAAAGATGGAAATATGATTAAACCTAGCAAATAAGTTTAAAAATATGTACAAAATGTTTGTTAATTGATTTTAGAACAAAACTAATTTTTTTGGAATTTTTGAAATTTGTTTTTGGATATTTTAAGTTAATCAAAACATAATTATGCAAATAATTACACAAATAATTAAAACTTAATGATAAAATTATCCTAAATATGTACAAAATTAGTTTATGATATATAAACAATATTTAACACAAAGAACAATTTTTTTTATGATTTTTTGATTGGTTAGAATAATTAAAAAGTAAATATATAAACATATACTAATTAATTATGTAAAATATTGAAATTATGAAGAAAAATAAAATATTTTTATTTCAGAAAATAATATATATTTTTAGAAGCCTAAAATATTTTTTGTGGAATTTTTTGGAATTTAAAACTATTTTTAATTATTTTTGCAATAAAAATAAAATAAAATAGAAAATATAAAAAGGATACTTATCAAGTGTGGAATTTGATGAAGGTGCATGGTGTGGTTGCATGTTTTGGAGCGTTGGATGGTGGGATTGATGAGATCAAGGACCCAGATTTGAGGGCGCATGATGTGATGGTTTGAGGTTCAACATGTGATCATGCTGAAGTCAAGGGTTCAACGTGGGGTCCACGTTTTTTGACCAGCGAATGGGATGATTAGAAATTGCCACGCAAGCGGTCAAAATTTCAGCGCCACTATTCATCATCTTCTTCCTTGGTACCTGCGAAATTAGCTGCGGATTTACTTATGGAAATTCCTGCGGATTTTCCTTCAGATTTCCATGCTTTTTGAAAACCTACAAAAACAGCCATGAACGAAAAAGAAAAGGACCCAGACTGACTTAAAATTGTCTCCTGAACACGATGGTGGTGTTAGTTTTTCAATTCAAGCCTTGTAACTATGGATTCGAAAGGATTCAAGTATGAACACTCATGTTCAATGGTTAATGGTATAGGCTAATTTTCACGTGGGAGTTGGCATGTTAAGACCCAGATCATCTACATGGGACCTTATGAGCATGATAGAATGGTTAGTTTACATTGATATTAATTATATATATGAAAACGAAAATTAAAGGCATATGTACATGAAGAACTTTGAATGTCTTATACGACTCTCATGTGCTTGTATTAAGAGTTTAATCTTACTCTATGATGTTGGAGAAGATGATTAAAAAGCTTGATTTGTATTAATATTGATTGGAGAATGAAATTTGAATTTTACAAAGTTATGGAATTTTGAGAGAATTTTGATGAGTTTCTTGACTATGCCTTGTCCTATTTCGTCTGTCCTTTTTTGCTGAAGTATGATGCTTCTTTTATAGCCCAAAGTTGCTTGGAACTCAAGCTAAGAAGCTTTGTTGTCTTTGTTGAAAGTTTGATTTTTAAAATATTAAAAACCTTGAATTTTTGACCAATCCTTGACTCCATTCAATGCTCTTGCCTTGGGCATCAATTTTCTGCAGAAAAATGAAGACTTTGGAGGTGTGTCATACTTGGAGATCAAGCCATCAATTATCCATGCAATTTCCTTTAATTTTAATCTTAAAATAAGATAAAATTATGTCAAAAATGGATAATATAGATGTGGGCTTTGTCTTGGTCGTGGGAGGCCCATAGTAACATGGCAAAGATGTTTGGACCACAAAAACTTGGCATCTTTTGAAAAAAAAACATTTTTGAGCAATGTTGATTTCATGCATTTTCCCAAAATTTAGCCAACTTCAACAAGGTGTAAATCCTTCAATTTTTGTCATATGAAGGAGATCTTGCACTTTTTGGAAACCTCAAAGAGTCCTCTAACCAATGTCTTTGGTCTCATATCAAAATGATTTTTGGTTCTCCTTGTGTGTCCATTTGAAAAAAGTGTCTTTTTGTTGACTTTGAAAATGACCTGTAATGTCTTTGGCCATATTTTTCAAATGGTGAATGCTATGACCATGGGATCAATTGCATTTGAAAGATAATTGAATTTCCTTCAAAATGAGCTTTGGTTGACATTTTTTGGATGAAGGATGAGAGAGTTATGATCAGTCAAAGTTGAGTTGACTTTTCAGGCAAAAACCCTAATTTTGAATCTTAGGGTTTTGTTGATTTTTGATCTTTCCTTGATGAATTGTGATCATCCAATGATCAAATGTTGAATCCTTTGACAAAATATGGACTTTGACAAAAAATTTCATTTTTGACTGTCAGTTGACTTTTTTGGTCAAACGGGTCGTCTGTTGACTGTTTGAGCTGCTGACGGTGCGTCTGAGTGAATTGAAGTTTGAAAATTTGTATGATGGTACTTTGAGATGTATGGATGTATATGAAATCCATTTGAGCTCTCAAAACTTGTTGCTCCTGTTAAAACAAGAAAAACCCTGATTAGGGACTGTCTGTATAGGAGGCAGTTAAGCGTACCTGATTTTTGTGCAGTGTTGAGTTTCTGCTAATCATGTGATATTCAGAAGACTTCTAACACAAAAATCTTGGAAATTTGAATTGTGAATGATTGATTTGATTGATTGTACAAATCACTGTGAATTGTACTGTCTGCAGTTTGTCTGTCAACCGACTGTTCGTGTACTGAAGCAGCAGTTAAAGTGAAAAATCAACCGTCAAAGTTAATTTTCTTTTTTTTTGTTGTTATTTTTGTTTTTGTTTGGTGTGAAGCAT
Source organism: Vicia villosa (assembly GCF_029867415.1). NCBI lineage: Eukaryota > Viridiplantae > Streptophyta > Magnoliopsida > Fabales > Fabaceae > Vicia > Vicia villosa. Next base: position 26,853 of record NW_026705303.1, on the reverse strand, counting down.
GAAAATTTATTTACATGACTTGTTAGAAAACAGAAACATAATAAATAACTGATATTTACGGTATGCGGGCAAAATTACCGATAATAACCTGAAAATTATTTAATGCACAGAAATAGAAATATTTGACTGGCAGAAAATACACAAAATATTATCTTAGTAATTAAGCAATATTATGACAATTAGTACAACATTTAATACTGACAGTATAAATATTACATACTATATTGAAAAGTACGACGAATAAACGGTACGTTTAAGAAAATAAGAAACACGACAAATTTTAAAAATGACGGTTGATGAACCATGCTATGATCAATAACATGTAGAGGATTGGGAATGCAACCATTGCAGGTCCACACTTCTCAGGACTGTGTAGGCAGAAGAAAGTCATGATCACCATAGCAATGGTGATGACTGTAAGAAACAGTGTCTCTATCCATTTTGCCATTCTTGCTAGGAAAGAAGAAAGAAAATGGATGATGAAGTAGAAATTTGAAAGATGATTTAGAATTTGATGTGAGATTTGTGAAAAGAAGGAGAGGTATTTATAGAATGGAAAGATGATAGAGACGTTGGGGAATGATGTGATTCCGTACAAAAGGAAATTTGAATGGAAGTGAGATTTGAAAGAAAGTGTAAGGTATTGTTGGGAAAAGAGAGATGGATAGAATAAAGTTGAGATTTGAATTTGAAAGGATAGATTTGAAAAGATTTTGAAAATAATGGAATATAGCACAAAAGTTAGTGGGAAAACAAAAACAATTGTTACCAGTACAGTGTGAGTTTCCTGCTTTTGCGCCTGCAAAAAGATTTAACCCTGCATGAACTGTGTTAGTACTATTTATCTGTAAAATAAATAAATAGTATTTGTGAAGTAAAGAACAGTATTTGGCGTTTGCGTAAGAATAAATTCCACTGTAAGCCAAGTTACTGTGTAAGGAAAATTCTGAAAACCAAGTTCTTCATATGTCAGGATATTTTGAAAAAATCCATGTTTATATGAGACTCTTAATTTTCATATTGAAACTTTCCTGAAAAAAGAAGTGGGCAAATTTTGGGGTATAACAACAGCCTTCGTTGACATTTTCTTGCTGCATGTCGTTATCCAAGTCACCGGTGCCACAACCGGACACACCATCGGTGACTTTGTGACCTGACACCGGGTCGCGGTGACCGGTCCTCACAACAACCCTATTTCTTATCCGGTTTTCTGGGGCGCTGAGAAAATCATATACGTCGACGGGCATACGACCAAACCAAGGTGCCGGAATAACATGGTCTTCGACGTAGGATATGCTTTTTTTTTCGGGGTGGTTTTTTTTTCAAGGGTGGAAACGTATTGAAGTATCTTGACCTCAATGATGAATGTTGGTGAATATACTGGTGTGTATACACTACTCTTGGATTTCGTCTGTTAGTAGACAATCCTTTTTCCCTTGGTTTGTTTTTGGGCCTATTGGGTCAACCTTTTAAATGGACCACGTTTAAAAATAAATAAAGTGGATCGGAACAGGCCCACTTAGGATAAATAAATTATTTTTAAGTTTAAATAAATATATGTTTGACCCATTAACTTTTTCGCATGAAAATAAATTAATAATAAATTGATTAAATATATAAATAAATCATTTTTAAGTTTAAATAAATATATGTTTGACTCAATTTTTATTGAAAATTAAAATAAGTTAATAAACCTTGATAGTAAGTATAGAAATAACTATTTTTAAGTTTAAATGAATATATGTTTGACACAATTTTTATTTAAAATGATAATAAGTTAATAAAAAACAGTTATACTTAGGTATGTTTGCCGGTGCCACCCATTGTTTGATAGATTATTTAAATCATTTTTAAAAATTATTATTTCTTTATTATAATTTTTTTTTGTAATACTTTACTAATTATAGTTGCACTTAAAAAAACCAATAAAAAAGTTGCGATTTTTGGCGTTTTAAAACCACAACCAAAACCACGTGCTAACTATTAAGCGCAACAGATGAATAGAGCCGCAGTCGACAATTTTTTTAAATAAATTTCTATTTTTAAAGCTTCTTTTTCTTCTGAAGCTTTTATTCTACAACCTTAACCAAGTTGTAGTAGTACTATCAACACAGGACGCTCTCATCTTACACAACAAAACTTAATGTGAACTGATTCAAATATGCAAAACAAAACAACTAGCATGCAGAATAAAAGTCCATAGTTATACAAACCATGTAGCGCAGATTAATTAATAAAGTCATTACAATAAACTTCCACGCGTTTGAAACAAATTAAGTTATACCATATTGAACTTAGCACCAAAACCCGTCAAAATAAACTTCCAAAACATGTTAAACCTCTGTCTAGAAACTTTAAAACAAACACATTAATAAATACTACTATGTCTACTACAAAACAAACTTCACGCCCTTTACCACATTACTGACTCTGCTTATCCACGCTCTACGGACACCAAGATCGATTCCACCGAAGGATGTCTAATGCAGAAACGCAGTGTGTTGATCGCGACTTTACGTGTCTATAAATCTGATAACTGCAAGTGCACAGTCGTGTCGTGTAGTTTTAAAAGATATCGAATCCACAGGGACTATGAATCGATCTACCGTTATCTAAGGTTACTATGTAAAGCTAGGAGTACTAAAATTTCGATTGTTCCTAAGGGAAAGTGATTGTGAGAAAATAAAGAATAATAATAAAAGACAGGTATCAGTATGTATTTCGTTTAACTACAGGTAATCCGAAGGTCCATTGGCTTTTGCATAATTAAATTAAAAATCTTTACTAATTCCAATTGATTAAAAATCCTCGTCTCAAACTTTCGCTCTGTTGATTCAGACTACTATCCTAATCCTAATGTACGCTTTCGCCATCCCATTAGATTTTAGAAGAGCTTTTTGGAAACAATGTAATTAATAAAATGCCTATTTTATGAGGTTGTTATCTATTTAAATCTCCTAATCTCAAACTTTCGCTCTGTTGACTCGGAGCAAGCTAATACCCCTAACGTACGCTTTCGCCATCCCGCTCGAGTGTAAAAACAATTTTTGAAAATAAATAAGTTCCAATTAGTTTTAATACGCTTTCGCCATCCTTAAAACTAATGTCCTATGTCTACTATCCAGTTAAAGATCTCAAACTTTCGCTCTATTGATTTTAACCTTTGACCGTTTTAAGACCTCAAACTTTCGCTCTATTGGTTTTAAGACTTACTAATTAAACTAGACATATAAACCAAAAATAAGTGATAATTAATAAAACATAATTTAAGCCAATTTATTTCGGATCCCTACGGTTAACTTACTTTACATACCGACACCTTTAGTATTTTAGCCAGACATATTGATACGATTAAACATACATATATCGGTTCGGTTCATAATAATAAGCATATTAAATGGCATATAATATATCATGCAAATAAATAATATAAATAAGGCGGTAAATAAAAACCTGAATTAAAATAAATCTGAATTGAATTGAATCTTGAAGTACTCGAACTTCCACCACAGGTTGGCTGGATCGTTCTTGGAATTTAAATGGCAGAAAATAAAAAACAAGGAAATAAAGCGATAAATCTAACGTAAGGCTAGATCTATGAAAAGTTCACAACAATTTCCAGTGTAGAAATCGTTGTGAGAAAATAGACGGTAAAATGAAAACAGAATAAGGAAAAGCAGTTCGCGGTACAATTTCGGCAGCACTTCGTTGGCAGGAAATCGGACAGATTGAAGTAAGATAGCAGGTCCTATTTATAGGAGGGGATTTGCAGTTGGAATCCGTGAATTGAGGAACTTTCTGCAGACTGGGCATGGAGACGTGGGTCTCCGTTTCTTCAGGAAGACTTGAGACGTGCGTCTCAAGTGGAGAAAATCTAGGGCAGTTGGAGACGGGCGTCTCCTCTTGGTGACGTGGCTGAAGAGAACGTGGAGACGTGCGTCTCCACTTGCTTGCAGGTCTGGGCCACGCGCCTTTTGATTCATGGTGGGCTGAATATCTCTTTTGGGCCTTTTGGGTCCTAATTGCACCCTTCTTTCACTTCAGCACTCCCTTTTCATCTTCTAGGCATAAATATTGGTCATTTAAGCTCAATTTTCTTTCCTTTTCGCAAATAGTCGTAATTGAAGTGTAAAACCTGAAACAAAGCAAATACACGCGTAATATCATAATAAATTAACATAATGAATGGAAAATGCTATAAATATCTATGGATTTTAAGCTAAATATACGATATAAAATCGTGTTATCAAATTCCCCCAGACTTGAACCTTTGCTTGTCCTCAAGCAAAATAAGAAGATAAAGATAAATGAAACACACTTCCACCACGTCGTTCAGTCATACTTATCTACATAGTATTCTTATTCGGAAATAACGAATCTTAGCAATAAACCTATAGTAACAACACTAAACAACTCCCAGTATGCATACCAATCCGAATCATGCCATTATAGCTCGACCTATTTGACTTGTCATCATGTTTCACCCTTTTCATTCGCGCGCAATCACATTAAGCCCATTATCCTGACACGCACATAGCAGAGTAGTCGGTTAGTGACTATGATCCTTCTCATGGAGTTCTGGCACAATATGTGGTATATTCCTTAGCATTCACTTGTAGATTGTGGGGAATCGGACAATAGTCCTTCCTACCAAGTTCATTACCAGATGACTTCTGAACCAATCGACAGTGAGTTTTTAAATTCTTTGTATATGAGATTTGCGACCGTTAGGTTAAATGATCTTGTGAGGATCACCTTACTTAGTAGGTACATTTCTTTTTATGGCTGAACACATAATTATTATGAGGATCATACACTTATATTCATCGACTCTCTGCGTAGTTTGTATCTAAGACGGTGCCGACTGCTAGAATAAACTACTAAGGGTTATTTCAAAACTTAAAGTCGATGGTTTTGGTATAGCGGGTATTCAAATCGGTTACGCATACTCGGGGGTTTTAGAGTGTTGCGACAATAAGGATATTGACTAATTCAGTTTCGGTGCGTTGAGTGATTGAGTAGCTTCGTATTTCTCGAACGTGTGGGGTTTGCTTTTATCGTTTAGGAGCAAAATTTTTTTTGTTATGGCTCAAGAAAATGGAAGAAATTGAAATAACTACGGAATTATACATATAAGACTTAAATTCCATAAATATTCTTTATTGAATTAGAAAAACATTACAAGGAAGGGAAATAACTGAAGGGAAAAATAAAACTAAAGGAAATATAAATAATACGACTCCCCCAGACTTAGATGATGCAATGTCCTCAGTGCATAAGAACTACTCCTCATTGTTGCGGTTTCGAGAACTGCTCGCGCCTCTTGTACGAACACGGCGACGTCTATCAGGAGAGTCATTAACACGAATGTCAAGATCATGCAAATATGTGGCAATTTCAGCGTATTGACTTTCGTTCCTAATAGCATAGTCACGGTGCTCCTGTTGCATCTCTCGGATGAGCCTAATTGTTTCAGTTTGGTTTGTCTGCATAGCTTGAACGAGTTGATCTTGGCGTTGAATAGCAGCATACATGGCTTCAAGAGTGATAGGCGGAGGGTTGTTTGGAGGAGGTTGGTTGACATCAGCTTGCCCTTGGTTGAGTTCTTCTTCATTTGCATCCATAGGTTCATTAGGATGTTCTTGTTGGTCATCTTGAGGGTTGTCTTCAATAAGCCTCCAACGTTGAACATAACGGATGTTAATTCTTTCAGGACAAGGAAGGATGACATAAGGAATAGGAACTTTGTTGACGACCAAAGTGTATCGGCCATCATGGCGGGGTGAAACCAAGTGGGAATCGCGGCAGTAAGTGAGATCGAGTGACTGAGCAGGCTTCATGAGATGAGAGAGTGATAGGAGCTCGTCACCAAGACCTAAAGCACAGGCCAAGGTAGTAATAATGCCTCCAAGCAAGAATGGATTTGTAGCGGGGGCGTTAACTAAACCTTGGATGTGTTGGAACATAAACGGTGCGGCATTGAAACGGATATTGTTAAGCGCACAGTAAAGGAAAAATAATTCATTTTGGTTTACCTTGTGGTTGTTGGATCTCGCAAAAATAATATGCCCCAAGACACGTTGAAAATAACGTATAGCGGGGTTTTGAATGTGAGAAGCATGAAGAGCTCTCCAACCGGTAGGATTTTCTCTAGTGAGATGGAACCAAAATTCAAAAGCGAGATCCTCCCAGGATCGACCATTGAGTTCTTGAAAGATTGAGCGGTGAGCAATTGGAGCATGATTAAAATGCAAATATGAAGCTACGACATCTTGATCTAGAGCATATTCACGGTTGAACATCCGGAATTGGATGCTACCGGTTGAGAATGGTTGATTGGAGGGAGTGTCGTAGTTGAAGGAACTCAAAAATTCTAAGACGAGCGGCTCATAAGTAGGTACGGGTTCGGTACAAAGATGGTGGAGGCTAGATTTAGTGAGCAAACGGGTTACACCATCAATGAGACCCAAAGTTTCTAGACACTCGGTGTTCACAAATTTTGTGGGAACAACCGAACGTTCGTAGAAAGCAACATATTTTGTTCGTTGAGCATCATCTCGGAAGATAATGTTTGAAAGGTCGGGAGGTGGTCGCTCGGGACGCTCACTACGGATTAATGAACGTGGAGGCATGGTGAGTATGGAAATGAAAAATAAAAATGTAGTGTAGAAGAGTAGAGAATGGTATGATAGTTGTGAGGAAGAAGAGTGGTGGTGGTGTGGTTTTATAGTGAGGTTTGAAAATGGGGTGGTTAATGGAGAATTAAAATGGATTAATGGTGGTGTTTGAATTTTGAATAGAATAGAAAAATGGGAAATGAATGGAGTTTAAGAGGTGAATGATGGAGGATGAATGAGGTTAATGGAGTTTAAATGGAATAAATAGGGGAAGAATGAGGAGAATGAATTTTGAAATTCAAATTCAAAATTCAAGAGGGAGAGAAGAATGGTCTGCATGGTCAAATGCAGACTGCTGGCCTTGGGAGACGCGCGTCTCAGGCAGTCAGTCTGCTGGGGGACAGGGCATGGAGACGTGCGTCTCCTGTCCTTGCATGCTGAGGTCTGGTCCCACAGAGGTGGAGACGTGCGTCTCCTAGCTTAGGGAGGTGATCTCCACGCATGCAGTTGTCAAGACAAATTCTGACAGATAGCAATAAGTATGGGATACTAGTTCAGAACAGTGTCATTTTTTTTTTTCATACTTTAAACAGCAAAAAATAGACTGAGTGAGAGATATGCATTCATGAATATATAGCAATCAGACAGCAGAATATTATAACACAACAGCAGAATATTATAACACAGCAGCAGTAGTGAATAAAATATTGCATTTAAAATTAAACCAGTACTGAGTGTTAACAGAAGCAGAAAGCAAAAGTGCAGAAAAATGTAAATCTAAACTAGGAATAGAAATTACTAAAACTAGAAATAAAAATCTAATAATCTAAACGGTCACATCTAGCCACGTCTATTGTTGTTCTGATTAGACTGAATGTGTTTGAAAACTTCGTCGAACTGAGCATTTACGGTGTCGATAAAATCGAAGAAATGCATTTGCAAAGTGTGTAGCTCGTTGCGCACATGTTGTATATCTTGTTGTAGCGCAGTGATGGCTTGCTCGTGCGTATTCAGATTAGGCATTCTTTGATTCACCGATGCAGTAGATGTAGCGGGTTGTTGTTGCTCGACCTCGACATCAGTCATATCAACAGTGTGATCTTCAACGGAATCTTCAGAACGAGTTTCAGGTTCATACTCAGATACAGGTTCATCAATAGGAAGAGGTTCATAATCAGGAATGGGTTCATCAACAGGAAGAGGTTCATAATGACCAGGAGGTGTTTCAGGTTCAGATTCAGATGCAGGCATTTCCTCATCAAAATGTTCATAAGCTTGAGGGGTTTCAGGTGATGGCTCTCTCTCAGGAATCTGACCATAGTAAAGCCAGTTGGTAGGGTTGTGCACACTTGTCCTAGGATTCAGTAAGGTGAACTGATACCAAACTTTGTTATCAATGAGCAATTCAAAACGATCAGGTCCAAGATTACCGATGATACCTCGATTAAAGCAGAAATTGATGTCCATAGAGGTATGGGTACCAAAAGGTGTCAATCTAAGCAAAGGCACTCTCATTCCTATGGCATTAGCGATCATAGTGACAAATCCGCCAATCCTAATGGGTGAAACTTCGTCTTGCGTGATGCGCTCGAAGTTTGTTAGCATGAATGCGATGGCATTGACCGGGCGATTCTGAGATGTACAAAACATGATGAACAACTCTTCTCTAGTAACTTCAGTGACATTATCTGGTTTGCCAAAAATATAGTGAGCAAGGATCTTGTGAAAGTAGCGGAAAGCAGGATTGTGGATGTTCTCAGATTGAAATTCATTCTCTTCAGGGTTGTCGTTTCCAGTGATCTTGCCCCAGTATTTTTCCAACTCCCAGTATGGAAGATTTTCTTCAGCTACTTGGGCGTATGCATCAGGTCCATGAGGTAGTTCTAACATTTCAGCAAAATCTCGGATGCAGAAATTAAACTCCATACCAAAGAGTCTAAAGAGAATAACTCCTTTTTTCAGTCCTTGTCCACAGTTTGGAAGATAGGTCAGGGAGCTCAAGAATTCCAGAGTGAGCTTCCGATAAGTGCTAAACTTGCGGAACAAGTGAGAACCAGTCCAACCGATTTGGTTAAGCAGGTGTAGGATGCTTTCTTCGATACCAAGCTTCACCATAGTTGGTTGGTGAGGATAGCAAGTCAACTCCATGTGTCTTCCAGCCAGCTTGTTAAATCTTGCTTCTTGTCCTCTACCACGGAACACAACTTCCATATTATCAGCTTCTTGCATCGTAGTTAGTAGTTAAATGAAAAACCTAGAAGTTGAAAATATTAAGATTAAGTTAGAACTAGGCTAGTGTTCATTTTAAAAAAAATAAAATTAAATAAAACAAGTTATAATAATAATTATAATTATAAAAAGGAAGTATTTTCTCGAATGAAGAAAGCGACTATTATTATAATAGTTATTATAAGATGTATGAAAAATAGTAAGAAAATTAAAATCTAGAATAATTAAAAATAGAATAGTTAAATGGAAATTAAAGATTAAAAATTTTAAAAATAAAATAAAATAAAATAAAAAATAAAAAGAATAAATAAATGTGGGTTGTCTCCCACCAAGCGCTTTGTTTAATGTCGTAAGCTCGACGATTTTAAAATAGAAAACTATTTTTTCGAAAGAGCGGGCAGTTCGTCAAGTTTAAAAACTTCGATGTTTTCATCGTATTCGAGATGATGGTAATACTTTAGACGTTGCCCATTTACGACAAAAGGTTTGACGGTTTCTCCTTTGATTTCTATCGCTCCACTCGGAAATATGTTAGTTATTTCGAAAGGGCCAGACCATCTAGATCGTAACTTACCAGGAAATAATTTTAGTCTAGAATTAAATAAGAGCACTTTATCGCCTATGCTAAAATTTTTCCTAGATATACGCTTGTCGTGCCATTTTTTCGTTCGCTCTTTATAGATTTTGGCGTTTTCGTAAGCGTCTTGTCTAAGTTCTTCTAATTCGTTTATGTCTAGAAGTCGTTTCTCACCAGCGGCAGTGTAGTTTAGGTTTAAGTTCTTAATGGCCCAATAGGCTTTATGTTCTAACTCTACTGGTAGGTGGCATGATTTTCCATAAACGAGTTTGAATGGGGTAGTTCCTATTGGAGTTTTGAAAGCTGTTCTATAAGCCCATAAAGCTTCATTTAGCTTGGTTGACCAATCTTTCCTAGATATAGCAACAGTTTTCTCCAATATTTGTTTTATTTCGCGGTTAGATACTTCTACTTGACCGCTTGTTTGTGGATGGTATGGTGTGGCTATTCGATGATTTACTCCATATTTTCGAAGGAGTTTCTCAAGTATTCTTGAAATGAAATGGGAACCACCATCGCTAATTACCAATCTTGGCACACCGAACCTAGGAAAGATGACGTTTTTGAAAAGTTTAATAACTACTCGTGTATCGTTTGTAGGAGAAGCAATAGCTTCTATCCATTTTGAAACGTAATCGACGGCTACGAGTATATATTGATTTCCAAACGATGACGGAAACGGTCCCATGAAGTCTATTCCCCAGACGTCAAATATTTCTACTTCAAGAATGCCTTTTTGAGGCATTTCATCGCGTCTTGAAATGTTTCCAGTTCGTTGGCATCTATCACAGCTTAGTACAGCAAAATGGACGTCTTTCCACAGGTTGGGCCAGAAAAGTCCAGATTGAAGGATTTTGGCGCAGGTTCTAGATGTGCTATGGTGTCCTCCACACGGTGCAGAATGACAATGTGTTATTATGCTTCTTATCTCTTCCTCGGGTACACAACGTCTAAAGATTCCATCGGGGCCTCTTTTGAAAAGGAGTGGGTCGTCCCAATAGTAATGTTTTAGGTCATGGAAGAATTTCTTCTTCTGTTGGTAGCTTAGATCAGGAGGAAGCACACCAGCAGCTAGGTAATTTACGAAATCTGCATACCAAGGTGCGTCAGATCGGGCTAAAGCTATTTCAGCTAATTTCTCGGTTTCAGAGTTTGGACGATATGGTTCGAATTCATTTGCTTCTAATTGGGCGATGAGTCTTTCATAAGGGAAATCATCGTCAATTGGTACTTGTTCGGGTTTCAGATTTTCCAATCGATAGAGGTGATCTGCTACGACATTTTCAGTGCCTTTCTTATCTTTAATTTCCAGGTCGAATTCTTGTAGTAACAAGATCCATCTCAAAAGTCTTGGTTTAGCGTCCTTTTTGGTTAGGAGGTACCTAATGGCGGCGTGGTCAGTGTATATGATTATTTTGGCTCCTACCAGGTAAGAACGGAATTTGTCTAATGCGAATACGACAGCTAATAATTCTTTTTCTGTCGTGGCATAATTCATCTGAGCTTCGTCTAGGGTTCTACTCGCATAATATATGACATGTAGTTTCTTATCCTTTCTTTGTCCTAGAACGGCTCCTACAGCATAATCACTTGCGTCACACATTATTTCGAAAGGCTCATTCCAGTCGGGAGGTTGCATAATTGGCGCAGAGATCAATGCTTGTTTAAGCGTTTGAAATGCTTCAGTGCATTTATCGGTGAAAATAAATTCGGCGTCTTTCATGAGTAGTTCAGTTAAGGGTTTGGTTATTTTAGAGAAATCCTTAATGAAGCGTCGGTAAAAACCAGCATGTCCCAGAAAACTTCTTATTTCTCTAACGGTTTTGGGAGGTTGAAGGTTTTCGATAATTTCGATTTTTGCTTTATCAACTTCGATTCCTCTATCGGATACGATGTGTCCAAGTACAATTCCTTGTCGAACCATGAAATGGCATTTTTCCCAATTAAGGACTAGGTTTACGCTTACGCATCGTCTAAGCACCATTTCAAGGTTTTCTAAACATGTTTCAAAACTTCCTCCACAGACAGAGAAGTCGTCCATAAAGACCTCCATTATTCCATCTAGGAAGTCGGCAAATATTGCCATCATGCATCTTTGGAAGGTCGCGGGTGCATTGCAGAGTCCAAAAGGCATTCGTCTATAAGCGAATGTACCATAAGGACAGGTGAATGTGGTCTTCTCTTGGTCGTCAGGGTGGATAGGAATTTGGAAAAATCCGGAGTATCCATCCAGATAACAAAAATGTGAGTGTTTAGCTAGGCGTTCGAGCATTTGATCTATGAAAGGTAAAGGGAAATGGTCTTTTCGGGTAGCTTTATTTAGCTTCCTATAGTCAATGCACATCCTCCATCCAATTTGGGTACGTTGTGCTACAGATTCTCCTTTTGCGTTAGTGATTACAGTGACTCCTCCTTTCTTTGGTACGACGTGAACAGGGCTAACCCATTTACTATCGGATATAGGATATATTATTCCGGCTTCTAGCAGTTTTTGGATTTCCTTTTTAACCACATCGCTCATAATAGGATTTATTCGCCTTTGATGTTCCCTAGAGGTTTTACTATCGTCTTCGAGCATAATGCGGTGCATACACAGAGAAGGGCTTATACCTTTCAGATCTGATATGTTGTATCCTAAAGCGGTAGGGTATTTTCTTAGGACATTAAGTAATTTTTCAGTCTCGGTTCGTCCTAAGTTGGCGTTCACTATAACTGGTCGGTTTAGTTCTTCGTCTAGAAATTCGTATCTAAGATCAGTAGGAAGTGTCTTCAGCTCTATAGCAGGTTTCTTAGGTCCAGGTATAGGATCAGGGGTTAAAGATAAGCATTCACTCAGGTGGTTATCTTGATATTCCTCACGCCAGTTGTCATCTTCAAAAATTGGCGGCATAGGAATTCTTAGGATTTCGGTTTCCTTATTTGGTTCGGATTTTATTTCCTTGACACACTCGTCGATTATGTCAGCAGAACAGCATGTGTCAATTATAGAAGGTGCTTTTAGGAATTGGGAAAGGATAAATTCTATTTTCTCTTCTCCTACTTCGAAAGTAAGCTTTCCTCGCTTTACATCTATAATTGCACCAGCGGTCGCTAAAAATGGTCTTCCTAAAATGATCGGGATGTTAGAATCTTCTTGGATATCCATAATGATGAAGTCAGTTGGGATGTAGAATTGACCTACACGAACAGGGATATTCTCTAACATTCCTACAGGATATTTAACTGAACGGTCTGCTAGTTGAAGAGACATTCTTGTTGCTTTAAGCTCACCTAGATTGAGTTTCTTACAGGTTGAAAGAGGCATCAAACTAACACTAGCTCCTAAATCGCACAAGGCTTTCTCTATGATGGTTTTTCCAATTACGCAGGGTATAGAGAAACTACCAGGGTCTTTCAGTTTTGGAGGCATGTTGTTTTGGATGATAGCGCTACATTCAGCGGTAAGCGTTATAGTTTCGTTATCCTCGAGTTTCTTTTTGTTTGATAAGATTTCTTTTAAGAACTTAGCGTACGAAGGCATCTCAGTTATGGCTTCTGTGAATGGTATGGTTATGTTTAATTGCTTCAGAAGTTCTACAAATCTTTTAAATTGCGCTTCGGTTTTTGATTTGGCTAATCTTTGAGGGTAAGGAATTGGTGGCTTATAAGGTGGTGGTGGAACATAAGGTTTCTCTTTTTCGGGTTCCACTTCGTTATTGTTCTCATCAGTCTTAGCAGTTTGTTCGTCGGTTGTTTTCTTTTGGGTTTCCTTTGGCTCTTGTTGTGACATGGGTACGTTTTGGGTTCTAGGATCTATGGGTCCATCGTAATTAGTTCCACTTCGTAGTGTTATCGCGTTCGCATGTCCTTTAGGATTAGGTTGTGGTTGAGCAGGAAACGTGCCAGCAGGGGCAGCAGTAGGTGCTTGTTGTTGAGCTACTTGTGAGATTTGAGTTTCTAACATTTTGTTATGCGTAGCTAAAGCATCTACTTTGTTCGATAGTTGTTTTAGTTGCTCGCTATTGTGGATGTTTTGATTCAGGAAGTCTTTATTGGTTTGTTGTTGGGAAGCTATAAAGTTCTCCATCATGATTTCTAGGTTTGACTTCCTAGGGGTGTTTTGAGCAGCTACAGGCGCTTTTTGGTAGCCAGGTGGTACAGCAGGTGCTTGTCCAGGCGCGTATAACGCATTGTTGTTCTTATAAGAAAAGTTCGGGTGGTTTTTCCATCCAGGGTTGTACGTGTTAGAATAAGGGTTTCCTTGAGCGTAATTTACTTGATCAGATGGGACTCCAGTCAAGAGTTGGCATTCAGCAACTACATGCCCAGTCAATCCACAAATCTCGCAGTTAGGTGCTACAGCGGCAGCGGTGGCTGAAGGAGTGATGGTCAAATTCTCGATCTTTTGAGTTAAAGCGTCTACTTTAGCGTTAACGCGGTCTATACCACTAATTTCGTACATTCCTCCTTTGGTTTGGGCTTTCTCTAGAGCGGCGCGTTCTCCTCCCCATTGGTAATGGTTTTGTGCCATGTTCTCTATGAGTTTGTATGCTTCATCATGGGGTTTGTCCATTAATGCTCCGCCAGCAGCGACATCTATAGTCATTTTAGTGTTATATAAGAGACCACCATAAAAGGTATGGATGATCAGCCATGGTTCGAGTCCATGACGAGGGCATATTCTAAGCATGTCCTTGTAACGTTCCCAAGCTTCGAAGAGCGATTCGTTATCTTTCTGGGTAAATCCGTTGATTTGACCTCTAAGCATAGCAGTTTTGCTAGGCGGAAAGTATCTTGCTAAGAATACTCTCTTCAATTCGTCCCACGTAGTTATGGAATTGGAAGGCAGGGATTGAAGCCACGCTCTTGCTCTATCTCTCAAGGAGAAAGGGAAAAGGCGTAATCGAATAGCTTCGGAACTAACGTTGTTGGCTTTGATAGTGTCGGCGTATTGCACGAACACGGATAAATGGAGATTGGGGTCGTCTACAGGGCTTCCAGAGAATTGATTCTGTTGAACAGCTTGGACCAGTGAAGGTTTCAGTTCGAAATTGTTCGCTTCAATCGCAGGTGGTGCGATACTTGAATGCGGTTCAGCGCGTGAAGGAGCGGCATAGTCTCTAAGAGGACGAATAGCAGCCATCTCTAACTTCGGGGTGATTTGATTGATTTGATCAGTAAAAATCAATTCCTGATTTATCGGAATTTCTGCTACTTCGGGAAGGTTGCGAGCTCGACGTTTAACGTTAATGAAACGTTCGATCTCGTTAATTCGTTGTATTAAGTCTCCTCCTTGTGAACGAGTATTTGGCATACAATCGTTCAAAAAGAAAGGGAAGAATTATCCTAGTCTCTACGGTGTAACAGTGAGTTACGATATCGACTTAAATAGTCCCCGGCAACGGCGCCAAAAACTTGATCGCGACTTTACGTGTCTATAAATCTGATAACTGCAAGTGCACAGTCGTGTCGTGTAGTTTTAAAAGATATCGAATCCACAGGGACTATGATTCGATCTACCGTTATCTAAGGTTACTATGTAAAGCTAGGAGTACTAAAATTTCGATTGTTCCTAAGGGAAAGTGATTGTGAGAAAATAAAGAATAATAATAAAAGACAGGTATCAGTATGTATTTCGTTTAACTACAGGTAATCCGAAGGTCCATTGGCTTTTGCATAATTAAATTAAAAATCTTTACTAATTCCAATTGATTAAAAATCCTCGTCTCAAACTTTCGCTCTGTTGATTCAGACTACTATCCTAATCCTAATGTACGCTTTCGCCATCCCATTAGATTTTAGAAGAGCTTTTTGGAAACAATGTAATTAATAAAATGCCTATTTTATGAGGTTGTTATCTATTTAAATCTCCTAATCTCAAACTTTCGCTCTGTTGACTCGGAGCAAGCTAATACCCCTAACGTACGCTTTCGCCATCCCGCTCGAGTGTAAAAACAATTTTTGAAAATAAATAAGTTCCAATTAGTTTTAATACGCTTTCGCCATCCTTAAAACTAATGTCCTATGTCTACTATCCAGTTAAAGATCTCAAACTTTCGCTCTATTGATTTTAACCTTTGACCGTTTTAAGACCTCAAACTTTCGCTCTATTGGTTTTAAGACTTACTAATTAAACTAGACATATAAACCAAAAATAAGTGATAATTAATAAAACATAATTTAAGCCAATTTATTTCGGATCCCTACGGTTAACTTACTTTACATACCGACACCTTTAGTATTTTAGCCAGACATATTGATACGATTAAACATACATATATCGGTTCGGTTCATAATAATAAGCATATTAAATGGCATATAATATATCATGCAAATAAATAATATAAATAAGGCGGTAAATAAAAACCTGAATTAAAATAAATCTGAATTGAATTGAATCTTGAAGTACTCGAACTTCCACCACAGGTTGGCTGGATCGTTCTTGGAATTTAAATGGCAGAAAATAAAAAACAAGGAAATAAAGCGATAAATCTAACGTAAGGCTAGATCTATGAAAAGTTCACAACAATTTCCAGTGTAGAAATCGTTGTGAGAAAATAGACGGTAAAATGAAAACAGAATAAGGAAAAGCAGTTCGCGGTACAATTTCGGCAGCACTTCGTTGGCAGGAAATCGGACAGATTGAAGTAAGATAGCAGGTCCTATTTATAGGAGGGGATTTGCAGTTGGAATCCGTGAATTGAGGAACTTTCTGCAGACTGGGCGTGGAGACGTGGGTCTCCGTTTCTTCAGGAAGACTTGAGACGTGCGTCTCAAGTGGAGAAAATCTAGGGCAGTTGGAGACGGGCGTCTCCTCTTGGTGACGTGGCTGAAGAGAACGTGGAGACGTGCGTCTCCACTTGCTTGCAGGTCTGGGCCACGCGCCTTTTGATTCATGGTGGGATGAATATCTCTTTTGGGCCTTTTGGGTCCTAATTGCACCCTTCTTTCACTTCAGCACTCCCTTTTCATCTTCTAGGCATAAATATTGGTCATTTAAGCTCAATTTTCTTTCCTTTTCGCAAATAGTCGTAATTGAAGTGTAAAACCTGAAACAAAGCAAATACACGCGTAATATCATAATAAATTAACATAATGAATGGAAAATGCTATAAATATCTATGGATTTTAAGCTAAATATACGATATAAAATCGTGTTATCATGTGTCTCCCTTCTTCAGGTTGCGGTCTTTGCAAAAGTCCGACCACATGCCGCATAAATAGCTATCCACAGTGCCCTCCCTCTTGATCATCTCGCAGTAATAGGGAACATCATTGCTGCGATCGATCAGGGTTATTCTTGGAATCTTGCCATAGATGCATTCACGAATGACAGCTCTTGGAATAAACTGAAACAGAACAAATAAACACCAACTTTACGTTACTACTTACTATGCAGCATTGTACATTTTGATTATAGCTACGGTCATATGTGACTTACCAAAGCATTCTTTCCCAGCTTCTCAGGGTTGTCAACAATCCTGGTCCAACTAACCTCTTTCACAGACACCGGTGCTGGAGTGGAACTCCTACATATGTTAAACAAAACAGGTTTATAAAACACCGCAATTTAGCTGTCATAAACAACATATATATATATATATATATATATATATATATATATATATATATATATATATATATATATATATATATATATATATATATATATATGCAACGGGATATTCATCGACAATGAATGCTTACCTTCTATAATTAGCACGGTTGACACCCTTGCGAGAATCTTTTGCATTGGCTTTGTCTTCCTGCAACTTTGCTGATTTCTCCACACTGTTTCCAACGACTTGGCTCTTGCCTTTCACCCTTTCCGACATTCTTTTGGCTCCAGAATTCCTACGCCAATACAATAGGAAACAGGAGAGGATTAATGTCCTCATTTGTACATTTGTACCTACTAATTCATCGACGAATATATTCTTACACCTATTTGTCTAATGTATTTTACAACGTATTTACCTCACAGCGTTGGTTGATATGTGATCCTTTTTTTGCCGGGAACTGAGTTCACCAATGGCAACCGTTCCAGGCATACGGGCTTTCCTCTTGCCTTGGACCCGGAATTTTTCAGCATCATCGATCATTGAATCTGCTACTGCAATTCCCTTTTGGTTTCCCGAACCCGCATTACGTCCATTTCTGCCACACAATGTCCATCCAAATAAATCATGCTCAGTATCACAGTTGGTATATATATATAAAAACCAACTTCTATACTAAAGAAGTTGGTTATAACAATTAAAGAACAAACACAAATACCTTCGGGATGAGGAATCTTGAAAAGATGCCCTGTAGACGGCGGCATGATAGCTTTTTTTTCCATTCACTGCAACATTGCCTGAATTCTGTTGTTTCCCTTTGCTACCTTCTGGAATTTCAGCATGATCCAAAACATCTTTTCCCAGTTCACCCTGTTCATCTTCCTCAGACAGAGGTTCTGGTTTCACCAACGCTGCCTCTATTTCTTCAATGGCATCCATGCTTTCTTTTTTCACACGACGACACTCCTCTAACATTTGTTTCAACACATAACTCCGTGTTCGTTTCGGATTCTATTGGATTTCAACCGGACGACCTTCATCCCTGCACAATAACAGATTTTTTAATAAATAGTAAAGTGTTCCTCAACGGTATGTGATCATTACATGTCATCCTTGATAACCGTGGTACTTTTCTAATGTCAACTACGCCGTTGAAGGTTCATCAATATATATGCATGGAAAGCGAACGAATAACTATTAACCCAAATCAATGGCCACTACGACTACATGCAAGCCCAACTTAAACCCTAAATCGAACGGATAACATCTAACCTTGATGTGGCGGTGTTCACCGTAGCTTCGGATGGTTTGACTGAGATTCCTTCCATTCCGTTCCACACTCTTGCTCCGATGACTTTCGATTACACCGTTTTTACCCTCTCCAACTATGTCGCCCTACGAAAATGGAGACAACACAGAGTATTCTGATAGAGTATTCTGAGAGACAGAGCGGTTGTTATGTTGGTTTCCTATAAGCAATTGCGTTTCCCAGGCGTATAATGTTTAGGTTTCCAAAGTTGTTTTAATAAGGGAAATATCTAACGTCTATTCCATTACTCTCTTTTACTTCCAGTTATTTTTCTTTATATTTGGAACATCATATACGTTTATAAAAAAAATATATTATGTAGAGGGTTTAAATATTTGCAGATGCCATTTAGTTATTAAATGGGTTTGTAATGAAATATTTATTACTTTATATTTGCTACTCTCTATTATTTTTTATTTAAAATGATCATGGTAATGGTCATTTTCAATTACCACAAACCAATCCAACCACATAATTTGTTTGTTCTTATTATAATTTTCTATTTATTTTTAATAAAATTAGAATATTTTAAACATTTTTTTTACAAGGAAAAAAATTAACGTTTTTACTTTATAGTCTTCCTCTACATCTTTAAATTTATTTAATCAACTATTTACAACAGTAGGTTCTATTACTTGGTATTTTCTCTTACAAATTCTATATCATAACTGTTTTTAAAAAATATATATCTTATATTATATTCTTTTTAGTTTTACTACATTTTATTTCTTATACTAAGAAATATAAACCCTACATTATTTCTAATATTATATATTTTAAAATATCAAATATACATCTGAAATGAATGAATGCGCGTCCAATACAAGAACCCGTGCACACGCACGGGTTAGTTACTAGTTTAGACATAAAACAAAGAAAACAAGGACAATAATTATAAAAGGCAACTTGTTAATTATACAAAAATAGAAGAATAATAGAAATAGAATAAAATAAAAAAATAAAGTTAATTTGATTTTAATTTTAATGTTAATTCGAATAGAATTAAAATTAGAATCAAACCAAAATTTATATTACTATTGGATTTTAAAAAACTTTGACTAAAAAAGAAATAAAAAAATGTTAACTATAAAAATATGAAATGATGAATAAAAATGCGGCATGCTTAAAATGAATGATTTGTATAGGGCAAAATTGGGGTATGACAGATGCCCCTATTTAATTATCTTTAGCCATGATATTAATGGCGGAAGGTAATTAAATACAGAAGGATCCAAATTTTTGTCTTTCTCATGCAATGCATGAACTTTTTTTTTGTTATTTTGAATGCAATACGATTTGAGATTGTCTCAGATCTCTGTGGGGAATAAGTCTTGAAACAAGAAATCACGTCAGAGACATTCAGGAGTAAAACATGGATGAATCTGGAAAGGGGGATAAACAACAAAGACAATCAGGGTAAAGCATAATTGGACTACATCAAAGGACAATCAAGGTAAAACATGATTGAAGAACATTAAAGGACAATCAAGGTAAAACATGATTGAAGAACATTAAAGGACAATCAAGGTAAAACATGATTGGACAACATCAAAGGACAATCAAGATAAAACATGATTGAATAACATCAAAGGACAATCAAGGTAAAACATGATTGGACAACATCAAAGGCAATCAAGCTAAAACATGATTGGACAACATCAAAGGACAATAAAGGTAAAACATGATTTAAGAACATCAAAGGACAATCAAGGTAAAACATGATTGGACAACATCAAAGGAAATCAAGCTAAAACATGATTGGACAGCATCAAAGAGAATCAAGATAAAGCATGATTGAACTTTGAGAAGAAAACATCAAAGACATACAAGATAAAACATGAACGAGCCAACATCAAAGGACAATCAAGGTAAAATATGATTGAACGACATCGAATGGGATTCAAGATAAAACATGATTGAAGACAACCAAGATAAAGCATGGATGAGACATCATCGAAGGACAATCAAGGTAAAACATGATTGAAGAACATTAAGATAAAACATGATTGAAGAACATCAAGATAAAACATGACTGAAAACAACCAAGATAAAGCATGACTGACTCAAGTATTAAATGGGAATCAAGATAAAACATGATCGAAGATAACCAAGATAAAGCATGACTGACTCAAGTATTAAAGGGGAATCAGGATAAAACATGATCGAACCAGTGAAGGCAATCGAGATAAAACATGATTGAAGAACAATCGAGATAAAACATGATTGAAGAACATCAAGATAAAACATGATTGAAGCAACAAAGGCAATCGAGGTAAAACATGATTGGACTTTGAAAAGAAAATATCAGAGACATTCAAGATAAAACATGAATGAAGACAACATCAAAGACGATCAAGATAAAACATGATTAGACTTTGAGAAGAAAAGTTCAGATACATTCAAGATAAAACATGAATGAGGAGAAAGGTTGACAAATGCCAAGTAAGTTGGATTTAGATCATAAGGTAAGATTTTAAATACAACAAGACTCGGGAAGATACACATGAATATGCAGGGTATATGAAATTTTTGTGCATGATACATGAATGATCAATGCAATGCAATTGTTTATGACAACTAAGGTAGACTCTTCTATGAGAGGAGATTGGAACTCTGATTCCTCAACACAAGAACACTACCAACTATGGTTTTGTCATATTGATGATCCTCTTGGGAAGAACTGATAAACTACTTGGGGATTGCTGAAGGAGACTGCCCCTGAGTGGCTGATTGTTAACTAATCGTCGCTTTAGTTCTTGAAATAAATGTTGGAAACACGTGCCCCAGTATGAGTCTTTAATAACAAGATCTTGAAGTAACGTGCCCCTCATAGGATCACTGATCAAGTTTCTCGACTGTTTGAACTTCCTTGAAAGATGAGTACTTACTTGCAAATAAAATGTTCATTCAAGAATAGTAATTTTAATGCAACACTCAAAGCATATTTTGAAATCAAAATCATTTATTGGAATGATGCTATTGATGTAAATCAAAGTAATCAAAGGTCCAAACATAAAGGTCTAGACATTCAGAGTGATGGATAAAGTAAAGGTATGGTAAAACAAACGATTTGCAAAAATCTTAGGAGTCAGTTTAACGCAACCTTGTTATAGTATGCTTTCAAAATAAACCTTGCTTCAATTAGAACTTTTGAAGGTTGTAACGTGGCTTGGTTCACGGTTTCAGAAACAAAGGATATAGGCTCAAAGTATATTTATACCCACCCCATTCTTTGTGATGATCTCCAATCCTACGTTCAGTTAAATCAGACTATACATTCAGGTTCTAAGAGGCTTTTGGAATTGCACCTATTCATGTGATGATGACTCATAAGCCAAGGGAATTTTTCGAGATGGCAGTCACTTCTTCCTTTTTGATAGTCACAATAATTTTGTTGTTGATTGAGATTTTATTGACTTCTCTTTTTTAATCTTTATTTTGATATCCCTAACTTTTGCTTGAACTATTTCTTTTCGAGATCACAGTCAGCGGGATTCCCCAATTTTGCCTAAGTATCCTTCATAGTGTCATACCCCAAAATTTGCCCATCTCATTTTACCTTCAAAGCTCATACAGAGGTTCAAGGCTTAAGGGTTAATCTAAGGCTCACTCCCCTAATTAAAGACTTCCTGAACTAGGGTTTTACGTTCTCTGAATAAAGTTGATGAATTAAGGTCTCCAATGGATTTCATATGGCTTAATAGGTTTCAAACTATTTCTATGAAAAAATTCAAGCTTCAATTCTTAAGATTGCCCAGTCAACTGCTCAAATGGTTAACAGTCGACCAATTTGACCTAAAAATCAACTATGGTCAAATCAAAGTCAAAACTCCTGATTTTTGGTCAACATCAACATTTTGAAGTTGAATTCATCATTTGATCAAGGTTTGATCATGATTCATCGAGGAGAGCTCAAAAATCATCAAAAGTCCAAGTTGCTAATTTAGGATTTCTAGGAGAAAGTCAACCCAACTTTGACTGATCATATCTCTCTCATACTTTATCAGAAATTTCCCAACCGAAGCTCATCCTCAATTAAATTCAATTCTCTACAAATTTGATGTTGGGACCAAGGTCAAGAAATGCTTCAGCTTAAGAGATATGAGCCAAAACATACAGGTCCTTCTAGAAGCTCACAAAAAGCTGTTTTTTGTCAGGAGCCATATCTCCAGGATAAAATCCCCAAATGCACAATATGTTCCAAAGTGGCTTGTAGAGGACACCTTGGGCTTTCTAAAAGGTCCTAGAACACCTCCATATGATCAAAATTGAAAGAGATATGAGGTGTACAAGTTGGCTAAATTTCAAAGAGTACATGAAGGAATTATTGATTAATCTTGGAAATTTTCCAAATGGGCTTATGTTTTTTTGATCCAAACTTGTTTCTTACATTACCCATGGCTTCAAGATCTATTCCCACATTTTTATCATTTTTATTTTATATTTATTTGAATTTTAGACTATTAAAAGGCAAATAAATTGAATAAAAATATGAAACAAAAGGGACAAAATGTATGGTTCTATTTTTAATCATCCAAAGGCCCGAGAGAAGCCCCATGAAGGTCCAAAAACATGCAAAGCTTGCTTGTGAAGAAAATCTCTCAAAATAGAAAGATCTATATTATATTTTCTTCAAATTTTCAAGTGATTCAACAAGAAAAGGTCCAAGCCCAAATGTTAACCTAAAACTCTCCATAATATATACAGAACACATTCAGGATGGAAGGACACGAGTTATTGGAGAAAAAACTAGGATTTGCCAACTTACAAAAGCTTCAAGAAACTAGGGCGTGAGAAAAATTCCCTTTCAAGCGATTCCCTTTCCTGACTAAGCATTCTATCAACTTCCTGAGGATCCCAGGGGCACGTTCATAGTCTCATTGAAGTCCCATACACACTCAGACGGCTGCCCTAATTCTCAACGGCGTTTCAGGCTAAATGGATGGCGGATTCGTGCTCAGGGGGTGCTTTTAAGCTGATCTGGGTACTTGCTTGGTCTAGTTAACGTCTTTATGGTGAGATTTAATGTTTGCAGAGAATCGGAGAAAAATCCGCAGGTGATTTCATGGGAAATTCCACAGCAATTTCCGTAGGTAATAAGGAAGAAGAAGATGAATAGTGAAGTAGAATCTTTGACCAATACGTGGGATGCTGTCATTAGCTGGTCAACCTCTCAGCTCTCTCTCACTACTTCTTATTGGCTACGCACGCAACATATGGGGCCCAGCTGACTTTTCTTTGACTCTACCACTAACTCTTTTGTTTTCTTATTTATTTAATGTCTTTGGTTTTATTAACAGATAAACGCTTTAGATCATTTGGCCAAACGGACACGCTTATTACTCTCATGACCTGAGTTCGAGCCCCCTATGCAGCACTTCAAAATTTTTTACAAGGATTTTCCATGAGATCCGGTACACGCAACCATACGCCACCACCATGTGCCTTCAATCCTCACCATCGAATCTCGCCCATGATTTGATCCAACGCTCCTCAGCACACAGTTCCACCATGGAGCTTCATAGACCAACAATACCGGATCCAGTGTCCAGTTATGTTTGCTTTCTTTTTTCTTCTTCAGTTTTTTTTTTCTCTTGTGTTTTTTGTTTGTTTGTTTAACAACGATTAATTTGGAATTTTTATTTTGTTAGGATTATTAATTTTAAAAAATTAGGAGTTGAATTAATAATAATAATTAGGCGTAGTTTTAATTAGGAATGACTTTTTTAGTTGATTTTAATTTAGTAATTAGTTTAATTTAATCTTAAATTTAATTTAGTCAATTAATTTAATTTAGTTAATTTAGGTTAAACAATTTAGGTTAATTTTAATATTAATTAGTTAATTAGGATAATTAGGATTTAATTTTAGGTTAAATAATTTAAGTTTAGGTTTATTAATTTCCAACCATAATCATATTTTTAGTAATCTTTAAGATTTAGGATTTATCACCATAGAAACCATTCAGGTAGGTGTTGCCCATTAATTGTAGGCTTAGTTTTTTTTAACCCTTAGGTTTTCCCATTAGGTTTTTTAACCCTTAGGTTTTATTTATTTTTGTGGTAAAACTTGTTTATTTATTTATTTGCCATTTATTTTTGCCTTATTTTTTGCCTTGCTTTGTTGGGTTATTCTATTAACTGTGGTTAACTTTTTCCACCATTTAGGGTTTTTTTTTTATTACGCTAATTATCATTTGCTTAATTTTGTATCTGCCCCAAAGCCTTGTAATAGCATAAGGTTTTTTCTGTTTTGCCTCTATATTTGCCTGCAGGTGTTAATTGTAATAGTTTTAGTGTTTTATCTTCCCGTCTTTATTTTTCTGCATTCACAGGTGTTTATTGTAATAGCGTAGGATCTTTAATTTCTACCTTATATTTCTGCGTGGTTAGTAATCCTAGGGAGTGCAAGCCTTGTTAAAATAAATTAGACCACTAATTATAAGATAAATATTCGAATTGAACCACATGATTGTGCCACACACACACCTTTAGGGTAACCCTTCTTATGTTGCCTGTTGCCTTTTAATTACGATTCTAAAATAGTCAAGTCTCTCGATTCCAAGGATACCTAAAGCAAATGCTGCTTAATTCATTGAAATCATTATAAGATTTTGTCCCACGATGCTGCCTAGGAAATAAAGATGATTGTCCCATTGCTAAGGTATCCTCGCCTGTTGCCTAAATGACTATTCCATCCTTCCCTAAAGACTACCTA
The DNA here is from genome assembly GCF_029867415.1 of Vicia villosa. Lineage (NCBI taxonomy): Eukaryota > Viridiplantae > Streptophyta > Magnoliopsida > Fabales > Fabaceae > Vicia > Vicia villosa. The sequence continues at coordinate 1,866 of NW_026705303.1, read as the reverse complement.
CCCTCTATATGGTAGGGACAGTTTTATGGCGAACGATACTTTCTCGATGACCCTTAACATCTAATAAAAGGACTTCCTACCCTCTTTATGGTATGGATAGCCCTTTCAAACTGAAAAGCTAAAAGAACAATTTTTCTAACTTAGGGTAGGTGCTCCTGACTACTTGCTCTATTCAAATTCAAATTCAAATTCAAAATTCAAAATCTTTTCCCACTTCTTTTCAAAGAATCTTTTCAAAAAGACCATGCTTATTTACAAGCTAAAGTTCTTAATCAAATATTTTCTTATTCACACACTACACTTCAAACATTTTGAAAACAAAGTGAGCTAAGCAATTAAGAGCCCATGGATAACCATGGATACAAAGGGTGCTTACACCTTCCCTTTGTATAACCTACCCCCCGAACTCAAAATCTTTTAAAAGGTATTTTTCTGTTCTTTTAGCCTTTCTTATTGGATAAAATAAAAGTCGGTGGCGACTCTTGCTATCCGCAACATTTTAAAAAGTCAGTTCTCCCACCTTATTACACATAGGTTTTGACTTAGCGGGCTTTTTTCTTTGAATTTTTTTTTATTATCGGAAAGATAGTGACTGCCTTGATAATGATTAATGATAACTATCTTGGTCACTTTCGATTGAAACCGTTATTGAAAGGTGTACTTAATGATTCTCTTGAAATTGAATGCACAACCAAATTTACTAAGAACTACCCTGCCCCATGTTAAGATTAGGGTTTTTTTGTATAAAAAGAAACACCAACTTCTAGGCTTAAAGGGGTTGACGAGGGATTAACTTCCTTATTTCTCCAGTGTTTGGGAATGGAAACAATGCTTGTACATCATCAACAAAGTTCTATTTGAAAGCATACAATTCAACAACTTGGGTATTTTGTTTTCATCATCCTCCCTCCAATCTTTGCATAAAACACAAGTTTGATAGAAGAAAGTGAACAAGAGATATATATATATATATTTTTGAAAGATAAAGCATAAAGAAGCACACAATGGATATAAATGGATTGATTCAAATATGTAATGTTCATTTCAGTAAAATTAACATTCAGGAACAAACAAAGTTCAATGCAGTACACAAAATAAAATAAATAAATTGCAAACAGAAAGAAACAAGACCTAGAGACTAATCAGTGACGAGAAGGAGCTATCCTGTCTTAACACTTGGCTTTAGGAAAGTAGCTTGTCATTGTTAGGAGTAAATTAGTAGTATTTTCATGTGTTAAATTAACTACCTTTTGATCTGAAGTTAAACATATCTTATGATTTTTAAGGATTTTATGGTTAGAATTGAACTCTAGAGGTTTGATGCTAATTGTAGAGCGAATTGCATCACTTTGGGTGTTATTTGTGCAGATCTTAATGTTGAAAAGTAAAGACGAAGAAACACAAAGGCGTAGAGATTCTAGAGAAGAGAAATCAAAAGAAGGAGGATGAAGGAGAGGCCGAGCCGCGGTGATAAGGGGCGAGACGCGCCATCACTTCTGACTTTGGATCGCGCCTCGCCAATCCGTGTCGCGCCGCGGGAGCTGCGTGAAAAGAAATAAAGTTATACATAGAAGCCCTAATCCTCATAAGAGAGAGATCTTTTGGTGAGCGAAATTCAGAGAGCAATCCTATTCCAGAGCAGAAAACAACATCCGACGGAGAATTCAACATCAATTGAAGACATTCCCTTGATGAAGATGAATCCCTCTATGAAGTCTCGTGTGTTCTTCATGTCTATGGAGAGCTAAACCCCATTGTGTTGAGTTTAAGGTAGTAGTTAACCTATGAAGATGCAATTAATTTGATTAATTCCTGTGAACAATTGTTTAAGTTTTATTATCAATAAAGAACCTTGCTTTTATTTTA